>NW_024882701.1:0-209285 GCF_019059575.1 Amphibalanus amphitrite | reverse complement strand
AGTACCGAGCCCGAATAACATACCTTGTCAGGTTCCAGTTCACGATGATGCCCTGGGGCGCCCTTGGCTACTCTGTGCACAGGATGAGCTGCAGATTTGCTGCATTGTGTGAGTAGTTTAACCGTTTGTCTCTTTTTCACAGATCGTGGACGACTCCCGGTCACCGTGTGACGTCACACCTGAATTCATGAAGGTTCACGCCAAGGTACGAGCGAATGTCAACACATTGTCTTGAAGCCATTGCCCTGACCTTGGCTGGAGACGACCTACCGGAGAGGCTAAAACCGAAACTCAGATCCGCCCAGTGTCACCCCGAGGGGAGCTGTAGAGCTGCCGTAGCTGCAGTTGCAGAGTTACAGTAGCTGCAGTTGCAGAGTTACAGAAGCTGCAGTTGCAAAGCTGTTGCAGTATGCAGAGCTATGTTTCCGGGGAGGAAAATGACTGTAGTATACCGAAGGCCCGCTCTGGTTCTGAGATGACTGTGTGTGATGGCTCATGACTGTGTAATGTGTGTATCATAACTGACCGTCAGTGAGCTGTCAGTCGGCGTGAGGGTTGTGCTCTCGCTGAGATCCGGCGGCCCAAATGCAGCCGATAGGTGTGCCACACTCAGAGTAAGGTATTTTCTCGTAAGACGATTGATAGAGCCTGAACGGATGTCGGGGAGGTGCCTGCAAAGTGTGGAGCCGACAATAGTCAGTGTATGGAGTAATCTCGCTGTTATGCGGGGAAACATGGCCGCGCTGTAAACATTCCTTGCGATTGATTGATGTCTGCTACGTGAGTCTAGGAACATCCCCTCTCCTCGTAGATGAGCCACCAGCGAACAGACCAGTGCGGTGCGAGCGCCACTACTAGCCGGGTGATGTGATAAGGTTGTGAGAGATGGAGCCACCAGTACCGAGCCGCCCGAGAAGCGCTGCAGGCCGCGCTACGGCATTTGCGAGGGCAGGGCGGATGGCACGGCCAGGCGGACCGGTAGGGAGGAGGCCGTGACCCACGACTAAAATAACAGTGGAAACTGTGAGCTAGCTGGGATGGACGGGAAAGGGACTGGGAGTGACTGGACGGGAGAAGGGCTGGGGCCCGAGACCTCTAACCGACTACGGCTCCCCTGCGAATACCCCGAGTACGGAACCCTAAACAATCTCACAGCTTTACGCAGAAGAATGCCTACCAATGCTCCGATGTGTTCGTGTACTCCGTCTTAATGTGATGTCAGTTATTTGTATGTGCATTTTCTGTAGCATTGTGACAGGTTAGTGTGCGGTGTTTGGTTTTGTGTAACCGCGAACAAAGCTACGCTGGAGTTCTGAGATTGTATTGAGAGTAGTTCTGCTGCTTGCGTTTACAGCTTGTAGGCACCGTGCTAATATCGCTTTGTGCGTATCACGACACCGAGGCTGTTGCGGTTCACCCCTACTTGCTTCAATATTGCCATGTCTTGCGAGCGATTTAGCATTGCATGCAGTTGTAAGTACCTACGCCCATGTGTAACATGTAACAAGAACATAAACAATAAAATATTTCCCGAATGTTTTCTGAACTACTGCGACGTCTTGTATACAAAAGAATACTGTTATCGGTACATGCATCTATATGATCATAAGCAGAGAACACGGAATGAGCAGAATCTATGTAGTTATCTCAACGTCCCACTCTGGGCTGGTATAGCTGAACACACCGTCTCCCGTCTATATAGCTCGGCCTCCTGGGCCACCAAACGGTAGCGGTTCTGAGACATTATCCCGGCAGTTGCTGGGGTATTTCGCCACCCACCGTTTGCTGGGGAGGGGCGTTAAACGCCCCCAGCCGATAACTCGAGAACCGATAGGCGCAGCGAAACGCACGAGGCGGCAAACGAAAGAACGCGACGAGGCGCTTCAGATGAGTACCTTAAAGTTGAATTTTGAGGTCACAGGTCGGGTCAAGGTCAGTTCAAACACCTGAAATCGGGCTTTCAGTAGCATGGACTTCAGGACTTCGCAATGGGCGCCTCTCGTCATAAGCTCTGTCAAAACGGTGCATAATCCATCATATAAGGCCTACAAGAGTGTCAGCTCCATGTAGGGGTCAGTCAAGCATAGGTCAGGGTCAAGGTCAGGTCAACCGGGTAGGCACATATCCCCGAAAATCAAAACTGATATTTGCAGCCTGTGACACATGTTTTATGGGTAATTTGGGGCGTAGAACACGATGGTGACATTCATTTTATCATATGCGTACGTGTTTGGCTCAAAAAGTTCAATTTAAGAAATGCATGTATCATGGTCGTGAATTGGTCACGAGAAATTGCCAAGATTCAGTTCAAGATTTTGGAAAATGCGGAACAATAATCAATAATCGAAGATAGCCATTTGATTGTTCATGGTTTTGGCAGTCTAATGGTGTTTACGGCATGTCTTTATGTCTGTTCAGTGATTTTATATGGTTTTTTTGAACATATGCCGTTTTTGGTCGTAAACTCAGAAATCATGAAGTCACTAAAACCTCGATATCTCAAAAATTTTCCGACCGATCTTTTTGAAACTTTGTCACAATAAACTTCAATCAATTCCCTACAGGTACCCAAAATTTGGCGCGCCTGCGGCGCGCCGTTTTTATGCTATAGCTCGGCGAAAAAAGTGGGGGCGTTTAACGCCCCCCCCCCCCCAGCAACTCGTGGGTTATCTGTCAATAGCTGCCAGTTCAGCAGACATGAGCACGTCCTAAATGCAAACAAAGCCTAACCTTTGAATATTATATCTTGCCGAGGCATGGACGTCAAACAATGTTTCGCCCTTGCATGAAATATTACAACTGAAGCCTTTACATATTGGTATATTCTGTCCATCATTCATTTCATACAACGTTGCGTCTGCGAAAATAGATCATGACTGGCCCGATACGACAAGAAGAGCATTCAATACCCATCATTCAACAGTGAATAGTAAAACAGTTTAACGTCAAGCAACAGATACATAGGAGGTTCCGGTTCCTCGTACCACGTCTTGACTTCAAATACGTAGAAATCGTAACAATCAAATTCACGCGCGAACGACAATCGGCGGTAACAACTCGCAGGTACCGCCTGTGGCAGGACAGCCGATCAGTGAGCGTCGCACCATCCTGTCTCCCACAGTCCCTTCGTCGGGTAGCCGTCGATGATCTGCTTGGGGTAGTCGGCCGGCACCAGGTCCTCCATCAGCTCCAGCACCCTGTCCTGCATCCTCTTCACCACGTCCGGCATCTGCTCCGCCAGGTCCACCCGCTCCTCCGGGTCGGCAGTGACGTTGAAGAGGTACACAGGCTGAGGGTCTCCGTGCTGGCTTGCTGAAACGTCCACAGCGTCCACCTCGTCCTCGCTATCGATGTTAACCGCATCGGACCGGTCTTGCACGGCGTCTTCGTTGGAGTCCGGCACCGGGTACCAGTCGCTGTAGCGTCCGGGATATCCCCAGATCAGCTTCATGTCGCCCTGGCGCAGCGCGGCGCTGAAGTCGCCGTCGTCGCGCTCGTCTATGTTGTAGACGAGCTCGTCGCGCGCGCTCGGTGACCCGGTCGACAGCGTCTCCCACTGGTCCACGCCGTCGACGTTGAGGTCCGAGGTGTCGACACCGGCCAGCCGGAGGAAGGTGGGCGCCCAGTCGGTGACGTGGATCACCTCTGAGCTCACGTAGCCGGTCTTCTGCAGCAGCGGAGACACAACGAACGCCGGCGTGCGGGTGCCGCCCTCCCAGAGGGTGTTCTTGAAGCCGCGCAGGGGCCAGTTGTTGCCGGCCGCTGTCACGTTACCACCGTTGTCACTGATGAACGCGATCACGCAGTTCTCGTAGAGGCCGGACGCCTTCAGCGACTCGACAACTCGCCCGACAGCGAGATCGATGGCCGTCACCATGCCGCTGAACGTGCGACGGAGGTCGTTGGGGATGTTGGGGTAGAGCTCTACGAGCTCCTCCGGCGACTGGACGGGCTGGTGAGCAGCAAGGAACGGGAGATACAGGAACAGCGGCTTGGACTTGTCGTGCTCGCTGATGATGCGCTCGGCGCGCGAGGCGAACAGCTCCGTGGAGTAGACGCCGCTCTGGTCCCAGTCCGGTTCGTCGTTGCTTCTGAGATCAAGGCTGCCGTTCAGGGTGTGCGTGAAGTGGTCCTCCCGGCCGTTCCAGACGCCGTAGAAGGAGTCGAAGCCACGGTTGTGCGGCAGGTACTCGGGTGCACAGTGGCCCAGGTGCCACTTGCCGACAGCGTGTGTGCTGTAGCCGACAGAGCGCAGCCGTTCGGGCAGCAGGGTGAAGTTGACGCTCAGACCGGTCGGTTGGCACGGCAGGTAGGCGCTGCGCTGTGACATAAAAACAACGTCACACAATCAGCCCAGCACACGTACTAAAACAGAACGGTCGGAGCCGTGGCATCATTACAACAGTACAGCGGTCGTCAGCCAAGAGGAAACGGTATGATCAGCAGCTGGGACCTATTAATCTGGTAAGACAAGTCTGTCGTCAAAAGCACCTTGTTCGTGAATAAACAATTGTTTATATCATGTGAATAACCTTATTGTTTCTCTCGCCGGCACAAGCCAATTCGCGTCCTTCGACGGCACATGGGGGGGGGGTACGACCCCCCTCGCGTTTGGCCCCTAATGGAGATAGAGCTTCTCGGAAAAAACGAGCGTGTTGCCCGTCACGAGAGGAAGCCAATGATACCCAATTTTAAGGTTCTAGGTCATCGGTTGACCTTCCAGGTCAGGTCAATGACCCAAACGTCGAGAAAATGGGGACCTGTTAGAAAGTCGTAAAGTGTGGCTGCTATGAGGTTTTCCGGTGTGCTGATCACGAATATCGTGTTAGTTTTGATCACAGATGATGTCTTTAACCGGGCAGGCGGTGGGCCTCCCAGCCACCTTCCGCGCGGTGGGGGGGGGCATTTTTGCCCCCCCCCCCCCTCGTATCTCCGAAACTACTGGACGAATCCGGAAAATTCAAACGGCGTTCGATAGCCCTGTCAAATTCATCGATGGAAACCAAATTTCATTGACCTCGGGGTCACCGATGACGTCACAGGTCAGGTCAAAGATAAAATGTTTCACCGTTCACGGGGCTTCTAGGGAAAGCGCTATAACACCGAGTAAAACGCATTTTGTCGAAAATCAGCGATAAGGCGTCAGTTGCCTAGTACATATGTTGCTATTAGAGGTCACTGGTCATACCAGGTCAGGTCACAGGTCAGGTCACCAAAGGTCACCAAGGGTCACCACATGAACCCAACTTTACTAAGGTTGTGCATTGTGCAATGCATGTTTTATGGCTAGTTTTTCATTTCCATTCCAACTCAATGGTATTGGTTATAAGACCATCAGGTACGGTTTAGGTCAATTTCTGGTGGAGGTCAGGTCAAGGTCAGGTCAAAAAGTCAAATTTCAAAGTTGATATTTTGCATAAAATGGGTATCGATTCGATGCAGCTCGTCACGGGGAGTCTAATGGTGGTCTTTGTTTTGCGCTACGAGGTCAAGAATTGCTAAAAATTGAGTTTGAAAATTTGACGTCATCAATTTTGAACAGTTTTTTCGCTATAACTTGGCCAAAAAAGAGGTATCGATCTCAAATTTGGTATGTAGATAGAAGGCGGTAGGGACTATCACATATATTCCGTTTTTTCGAAATTCAAAAAACATTTTGGTTTTTTTGGCTAGTATATTCAAAAAATCTATTTTTTGATTTTTGGGGGTCAAAATAAAAAAAAAATCGAAAAACCGAAATAGCAGTTTTGTAGGCTGTAGCCCTTTTGATTCAACACCTTTCATGTCGAAACATTTTTCTGTATCTCTAAAGCTGTAGGCCTGACAGCTCTTCTCGCGAAACCTTTTTTTTGGGGTCGAAAATGGCAAAAATGACGTCACTCTGACGTCATTAGCGGCCAACCTATCATAGCCTTTGGAAAAGTTTTTGGTCACTATGTGCGCTAGCTGCTCCCGGGAGGGTACTGAAAGTTTGGTGACGATCAGCGCAACGGTTCTCGAGATATATCGACAAAACTAAAGGGGGGGGGGAAATGCCCCCCACCGCCTGGAAGGTTAAGCATCTAGACCAGGTCGGGTCAGGTCAGGTCAGGTCAACCGGTAGGGATCGTGACGGGCATTCGTACTAGAGATGTCAATCGGATACCAACTTTTTGGTATACCTACCGATACCAAACCCATACCAACTTGGTATTTGGTATTTCATTCGTAATGTGTTTGGTATTTTGTTGGTATTGCAAACCCTCACTAACGTATAAGAGGCTAAGAAATCGGTAACAGCTTGGTATTTCCCTCATTTTCCCAAGTTGGTTTGGTTTCGGTATTTTCCCGTGTTTTTGGTTGGTATTTGGTTTGGTATCGGTATTCCGATTTTCCGTAATTGACATCACTAATTCGCACTACGTGTCAACCGGCTCCGACAGCTTCGTAACATGTTACGAAGGCACCAAAACTACTTCGTAAATGTTCAAATGGCTGCTAAATTTGAATTCAGCTCTAAAAACTATCCTAAAAACATGTAAAACTCGAAAAAGTGAACTGAGGTCACCAAAGGTCAATGACCTGACCTGACCTTCAGGTGACCTTGACATCAACCCTAATGCATGGGAGCAACATCAAATCACATTTTTGAACGTTTGAAACCACGAAAAGCTTGCAAACGCGCGGCTAATGCGAGCCGACATACGCCGAATCGCGATTCCGGCCAAACATGGTCTCAGAAAATAGGTCACAGGTCAAAGGTCCTTTGGGTCAGGGTCATGAAATTTTCAGGGTAGGTGTAAAATTGATCAATGCGAAGGTACTGAAAGTTTCGTCGCGATCGGCCGCTTTTTACGCGAGTGTTTCGCGAAAACCCTAGGGGGTGCATCAACCACGTTTCGGCGAGGGTTAAGTTTCATAAGTTCATGCTTTATTTTTTCCACTCCTCACTTTCATGCAACCTCCAGCAACTTCAAAATGCAACATATAAAACAGACGCACGCATCGTTATACCTACATTCAGTCAACAGCATCAAAATGTCACTCCTCGTCCCTTCCCAGTTTAGGGACAGCATGCCGCACTCTAAAGGACAGCCTTAGCTAACAGCTCGGCACTGCGGCTGAGGCGGAACACCGCGCCACCTGGCTGACCTGGGTACCCATGTGGTACGGGTAGAGGCCGGTGAGAGCCGCCGAGCGCGAGGGCGAGCACACAGGCTGGACGTAGCTCCTCTCTAGAAGGACGCCCTCTCCGGCCAGCTGGGCCAGGTTGGGCGTCAGGATGTCCGAGTTGTGCCACGAGATGTCGTTGAAGCCTGCCGGAAAAAGAGGAGCAATGGGTTATGGAATAGTCTCAACATTGTCATATGCCCTCGCCAGTGCATACAAAACAAAACTGCACGTACCTAATATCGTGAGTTTAGCTAGCAAAGGTCGTTTCTTAGAAAAACTATATAGTATATACCTACCACTTCTTTATCTCCTCTCTGTCTCTTTCTCTATATCATCTCTCTCTCTCTCTCTCTCTCTCTCTCTCTCTCTCTCTCTCTCTCTCTCTCTCTCTCTCTCTCTCTCTCTCTCTCTCTCTCTCTCTCTCTCTCTCTCTCTCACTCTCATCTCTATCTCACTACTCACCCAGGTCATCGGCGACGATGAAGACAATGTTTGGCTGCGTTGACTCGGAGGCCGGCGCCGATGCCGCCACGCCAAGCAGCACCAGAAACAGTGCGACTACCCTGAGAGAAGCCATAGCGACGCCTTGCCGCCAACGGAGAACGAGCCGCCTTTTATAGTCAGACTTTCCGATAAATGACGCGCAAGGCGCAATAAAAGATGGGGTCTTTGCGTCAGTTGCTGAAGGCCACGGAGCCGAGACGTCTCACCGTGAATGCGCAGATGCGGAACCTTTGATTGTACACGTGTATGATATCAACACTCGTGAGGAGGATGTTTGTGACTCTGCTGTGATAGGTGGCTAGATTGTGAGTTCTTGGATATGGAATAAAGAGGGCGTGGTCATGGATTAGAACGTAAAAACCTAGGCATTGACGCTTGTGATTAATATTATCTGACTCATCAAACCATCGATCTATGTTCATCAGTGATAATTTGATAATCAATATCTGTGTTCGCTAGCCAGCTTGTCAGGTAAATAAGTGCGGGTAAATAAGTGCGCCCGGCGCGTTTGGCGCCGAACACCGGCCCGGCGCGGGATAAATCATTGCCACGGGCTAGACTCGTGAACAGCTGATAACCAGGCAGTGATTGTACCGTTTGTGCAATGTGGCCGGAGAAGTGAACAGTCAGCGTGATATACTATGGCACGATTCGCAATGTCGACACCTCCCCGTCCCGATCACAGTTCTATCTGACAGGACCCAGTCGAATATCGATTACAGACCCAGAGACGGCAGGTCAAAGCGAGGATACATTTCCTTCTGTGCCTTCTTTCTGCACATCAATCGTATGATATGTAGGCAAGCAGTTTGTATCTCTTGGATCATTGGCTGAAGTCACACTGACAGGACGGGCGGGCGCAAGAGATACCTAATAGCCGTTTTCACGACGGGCTATCCGGCGAATGCACCTAATTTGACCAAATCTGCACCTAATTTCTGTTACAGCAAATATCTTGGTATTGTGAATTCATTTCAGTGTTTTAATCGATGATGCTCTCTGATAATATGACAAAGAAGGCATATAAGCAATTAGCGCAAGCCTACATAGTTCCATAGCTACTAAGAAATAGTAAATACACTGAACCGAATTTGACCAAATCTGCACCTAATCTGCACCAAATGTGCACTAAATGTGTACCAGATGGCCGTCGTGAAAACGGCTTATGTCAAGCTCCGCTGATTTTGGGTCGTGGCCCGCGCTGCCCGATATACCTGACCCGCGCATGGCGAGGGGTTCTAATGAGTTTTTCTGCAATATTTTCCAAACTGTTGGTTGGACGTATCGACACGAAAGTTTCAGTACTCTTTGCTAGATCGATTTGACAGCTTATGACAAAATAAAAAGCTTTGGACCTAGATATCATAGGTCTGCCGGAAGTGACGTTGAAGAGACGTCATGTTTGGCCGATTTGGATGCAAACCCTTGACCTACGTATAGTCTCTGTCAAGAGCCTGTATAGTTTCTGAGTTTGCAGCAATTCCATTCGCATGAGAGGACTCAAGATTCACAGGGCTATCAAACTGCAATCTCGAAGTTTCTTCGGAAACGTACAAATAAAGTCTCAAAAGCCATTTTTAAGTTGGTCCCTATGCGTTTTTCACTTAAAGGGACCCTCCCACCTTAACATTAGTTTTGAGTTGAGATAGCCAAGTTTGCGGCCAGGCTCAGAAACCACCATTTATCCTGGTCGCAACCCCCGCAGCTTTATGGTGTTCAAGAAATTTCTTCCCTTTACTTGCAGGGTGGGACCAGCGTGGTCCCTATCTCTTAACCATTACGGGAATCTCATGACGTCATCAGGCTTTCGAACGTCCGTTAAATGTTTGACTAAAACGTTTTGTAGCACGCGGTGGTATATGCTGCTTTGCGCGCAACAAATGCCGCACTTTCAAATAAAGTCGCTAGGAACAGCGGAGATCCCAAAAAGTAAACAAAAGTAAAAGTCTAATATCTTGAAAACCGGTGAATATTTTTCGATGAAATTTGGTAGATATTCGTTTTTACTCTTTCTGAACCGAGCGACATCACTTTCATGCCAATTCATTAACTTTTTTGAAGGTGGGAGGGTCCCTTTAAGTAAAAAAAAAAACGGAACATACGGGATTATGATATATATGTATATGTTACGGGTCATATGCTAACTTGGGCAGTATGCAAACTACCCGGGCAGTATGCATACTACCCGACAGCCCGGGCAGTATGCATACCGCCCGGGTAGTATGCATACTCCCCGACCCCTTGGTCAGTATGCATACCTACCGCCCAAAACTTGGGCAGTTTGCATACTGCCCGCTTCTGATCTTGAAGTTGCGTATTCCATGCCCATTTTTAACATATTAATGACTCTCTGCGTAATGTAGTTCATCCGCGATGTCCTTTTGCGCCGTCAAACGTGATTTATCGATTAAAGGATGAAATAAGGGTTGGAATATAAAAATTCAAATTTTTCTTCTCAGAATTTCATTGTTAATTAGCCAGCGGCCAACAAGTCACTTTAGTCTAAAATGACACCAGATAAAGCGTGACGAGAGTGTCATCACTCGCTGGCTTTGGTTTGGCACCTGAACCTGTAGAGGGCTTTACCAAGCTTCAATAGCAAATGCTGCATGAAACTATTTACACGTAAGACGTTGCAAGTTCTGATGGTCGGGATATCAGGTCAGTTCAAGTGACCTTATCTCATGGAAAAAGCTAGTATGCTCGCCATAGCTGTACCGACTCAACTATCGCTTTGAAACTGTTAGCGATTGATAAGAGTAAACGCATGTACAAAACGCATATAATATAATTTTGATATAATATCGATGATCTCAGGTCAGGCCAATTTTGCGTAGTCCCCCTTAGAAGTTGACAGGATAAAGTTGAAAGACGCCTTTTTGGATGAAAATAATTTTAAACACTCTCAAACATTGGGTTACAGGTAAACATGACAAGCCGAATCGGAAAATGGCACTTGTGACCTCTCTTTATGACCATGAGGTCATCCCAGGTCATCAAATGTCTTCAGCAGTTGTTTTACGATAACTTTTGATGGAGAACTGTTTGAGCGATGTAAACAACCTTAGATGTGTTCAGGGCGACGATAATGATCGGCTAATAAAGAACAAGACATTTCATGTCAGGTCATGACCCTAACCTTAGGTCAAATTTTCCAAGTGGCCTTTAAAGTCAAATTAGGTACAGTGCATCCGACGCGTCTCGACAAGAGAAACACGATGCTGACAAAAACGATTTCGTACCTATCTTGGATCAATAAATATTTTAGGAAAAATGGTCGAAACAGCAATTTTAAGCGTTATTGCCCTTTCGAGGCTAGACCGTTAAACTTAGGTCAGCTTTGAATGCTTATTCCAGAAAGCATTTAAGGAGTTATCTAATGCAACTTTCTGCGGCGCTGTAGATCTACTAGCTTACGATTTATGGGCCAAATTGTTAAGAAAACCAAATTTGAAAATTTTATTAGCTCTATTGACCTGATCTTTGACCTGACCTAAAAATGACTGCAGTAGCTTCGTCATTATTTTTTACCCTATTTTGAATGCTGCTTAGTGCTTACCGTATCTTACATGCCGCTTACTCCTGTGCCGCTAAGTGGCACAGGAGCCGAGCAGGGTTGTTCAACTCCCCCGCCCCCAGCCCGGCACGGCTGGCGCCGAGCACCGCCCCAGCGCATGGGTTAAAGCGTCTGTCATAGACATGTATGCAAGGTATTGCATTAACTAGTCTCACGAGCCGCGGTCAGCATATTGCCCGAGTAAACATCTTGCCCGTGAGATGAAAGGTGGGCAGTATGCATACTACCCGGGCAGTATGTAAACTGCCCGGGCGGTATGCATACTGCCCAATGAGTCGGGTAGTATGCATACTACCCGGGTGGTATGCATACTGCCCGGGCTGTTGGGTAGTTTGCATACTGCCCAAGTTAGCATATGACCCGTAACATATATATATATATATATATATATATATATATATATATATATATATATATATATATATATATATATATATATATATATATATATATATATATATATATTATGTATGTATCCGGGACTTTAATAATACGGTAATATACTCTCCAAAACATAAGAAGAAACAAAAAAATAGTGGATAGGCGTAAAATCAAAGCTTAAATTAAAGCGCCCTTCCAACAGAGAAGAAACAACATAGGTACAATTAAGATTGCACATAAATGATTACATTGAGTAAGCTTACAACATAAGAAAACATATAAAACGTCAGACACGCCCGCCCGCCATCCACCCGCCGAGCAACCCATCACAGATGCTTAGCATGGGTGACGAACGGCCTCTTCTTTCTTTAGGACGGAAATACCACCAAACATCGGGTAACAGGTGTTAGGTGTACGTACATGACTCACTGAATCGGAATATTGCACATTTGACCCAGTTTTATGCCCCTGAGGTCATCTCAAGTCATGAAAGGACTCGAACAGAAGTCTTGACAATGACTTTAGATAAAACATGCTAGAGTGCTGAAAACACCATGGATGCGTTCAGCTCAACGATTCGAATCGACTGATATGCAACATGACCTTTGGCTTTTCTGTGTCCTGGGCCTAAGGTCAAACCTTTAAGTTGACCTTTTTAGGTCATCTTAACCACCGCCCGTATCGTATTGGTGTTTTGCTAGCCGCGAACGTAGGTACACTGAAGACTTTTTTACCATTTCCTGGAAGCTAAACCCGCCATAGCATGGTAGCTTGAATAAGGGGGAGGGTAAAGTCCGTTCCCCTGTGGCGAGTTCGTACTTCCTTTTCTTAGAGGTCTTTGTTCTTATTTTATCACGCCTTATTTGATTCATGTTTATTTTCTTGTCATTGTTGCTGCGCGCGTGAAAAACTATATTTCTTTTTAGCTCAGAAAACCGAGTCAACGTCGATGTTAGAAATTGTTTTTAGTTCAGTGTGCGGCCTACTTTCAAACTGCCATGTTCTTTATTTTCGTCTCTCAATATAATTTTATCATATTTTATCTACTTGTCTCGGCCGCCACATTGGTGACCCCGACGTGATGTTCTTTATCTTATAACAGTAAATTATTGATCTTCAAGATTTTATTTATCTATTCGATGTCGACGTCTGTCCTTCGACGCGACATCAAGAATAAGAACGAGGAAGTGTCAATCATCGAAACGAAAGCGAAATACGATATACATTTATCATGCAACAAGAACCATTATCGACCAGAAACGATCACTTGAAGAATCGCCGGTGGTTTCGGGCCGCGCCGCACCCATGCCGCGCCGCCTCCCTCCGCACCGGCTGATACCAGCGCACCGACCTCAAGCTCGCTTCTCCCAAGAGCGGCTCCGCTGACTTGTGGCCAAACCAAGGTGGATCCAGGCCGCGCTGAGCCACGCCGCCTGCTCCACCGCGGTGCTTCTTATCTTCATGCCTACCTATCTACATACCCAAGCGTTCGTCAACGACATGAACCTATACGTCGCCGCGAAACGCAGAACACAAGTCAGCGAGTCGCAAGTCGCCGTCGCCGGAGTTTCCGGGCTGCGCCGGTTTATCGCCGCTCCCGTCCGACGCGGCAGGCGCTGTGCCGCCATTAATAAGAGCTGGTCTGCGCCCATTCTGGCTGACAATTTGTGATCGATTTTTGCTAGCAATTTACTTTACCTTACTTTCTAGCTCCGCTCTGGGGCGGGGAGTATTGTGGCGAGTTCGTACTTCCTTTTCTTAGAGGTCTTTGTTCTTATTTTATCACGCCTTATTTGATTCATGTTTATTTTCTTGTCATTGTTGCTGCGCGCGTGAAAAACTATATTTCTTTTTAGCTCAGAAAACCGAGTCAACGTCGATGTTAGAAATTGTTTTTAGTTCAGTGTGCGGCCTACTTTCAAACTGCCATGTTCTTTATTTTCGTCTCTCAATATAATTTTATCATATTTTATCTACTTGTCTCGGCCGCCACATCCCCCTTGCCGTTTCCCCCCTGGTCGAGCCAGAGCTTCGCGGAAAAAAACGAGCGTGTTACCCGTGACGAGAGGAAGCCGATAATTCCCAATTTTAAGGTCCTAGGTCATTGGTTGACCTTCCAGGTCAGGTCAATGACCCAAAAGTCGGTAAAATACGGATCTATTCAGGGTAACTTTTAAAGGGGGTAAAGGGGGAATTTCCCCCCTTCGAAAATTCCGCCCCCCCTTTCAAATTGTGCTGAACGGCTAGGGAGGGAAGGGGGAATTTCCACCTTTCAAATTTATTTTTGAGCCCATTTTCAATCAATTCGCTACTCAGATTCTATAATCATCGTTGATCATATATACTCTAGTCATCAATCAACGTTGCTGGCGCTGAGATAATTTTCAATTTGAGGTTCCATCCAACCATTTTACGTTCAGTGCAGCGGGAACTCCAGATTTGACCCGATACCGATCGGATGGTCGGTAGGACCGTCTCTTGTCTTGTCTTGTCTCTTCCGTCTCTTCGCAATCACTGACATATCGCTACAGGCGTCGGCGTAGAAACCGGCGGGGGACGGGGTACATGACCTCTCCGAACCAAGGGTCTTCCTTCGAACCAGGGTCCTTCAATCAGTCTTGGCCTAGCAAAAATAGTCACGTGCTACCTCTCTCTATTTAGAAAGGCGCTACTTGATCTTTGGCCAGGGTAATAGGTTGATACTACTGATTGACATTTGCAAGGGCGCAGTCAAGTTGGGACCTCCCCCGCCCCTTACCGCCAAGGTAGGTACCTACGTAGGTATATTTTTTAGCTAATTTATTTTGTGGCAACCTAACAATATAAAGTGGCCAGAATCCGGGGAGAGAGTAGGATTTGGGGGTAGGTAAGGTTCTGCAGGCGCCATCCTAACAAAAACCTAATGGCATTGGCCCCCCCCTTTCAGATGCCCCTGGATCCGCCCTTGCCCCGAACTTTATTCCCCCTCTCGACTTTTCCTGTAAAAGTAACCCTGGACCTATTAGAACGTCGTGAAGTGTCTCTGCTGGTAGGCAGACAACTGAACCAGTGACAACTGAACCAGGGACAACTGAACCAGTAAAACTGAACCAGGGACAACTGAACCAGTGACAACTGAACCAGTGACAACTGAACCAGGGACAACTGAACCAGTAAAACTGAACCAGGGACAACTGAACCAGGGACAACTGAACCAGTGACAACTGAGCCAGTGACAACTGAACCAGCGACAACTGAACCAGTGACAACTGAACCAGCGACAACTGAACCAGTGACAACTGAACCAGTGACAACTGAACCAGTGACAACTGAACCAGGGACAACTGAACCAGTGACAACTGAACCAGTGGACAACTGAACCAGTGGACAACTGAACCAGTGACAACTGAACCAGTGACAACTGAGCCAGTGACAACTGAACCAGTGACAACTGAGCCAGTGGACAACTGAACCAGTGACAACTGATCCAGTATGGCAACTGAACCAATGGACGACTGAACCAGTGGACAACTGAACCAGTGGACAACTGAACCACTGTGGACAACTGAACTAGTGGACAACTAATGTCGTACTGCGCTGTATAGGTATAAGGTAGCGCGTGGCTGGACGGACGGTCTGTGCCAATCTGCCGGTCTGCCAATTGATCTGTGTCCGATCTATTAGAGTGTCCGTCCGAGAGCCGTACGACGGCTGACAGGGCTGACAGAGCCTGGTGGTCGCGAACTGGTGTGGTAACTCACCTGGGACGCCCGAATAATTAGCAACGTATAAATAATATTCACTTTGATGGCCTAACTCGCTCTCGGGACAGACAGGGCACGCTACGTGGGCTTGGCAGAGTTCAGCCCGCCTGGGCCCAGAGGAATCTCCGGTATATAAATGGATTCATTGTTCGGGCTTACATCGGGCTTACGCCAAACGTCGCACAACTAGGGCTAAACAACGGCTGTCCTGAGCTCGCCGAGAGGGCATATACCTCCGGCAGACCGCAGAGCATGGGCTTTAGTCGGCGTTTTTGTGTCATACGCCAACTTAAGTCTTTAGCCCAAACGCTTGCCGACTTTAGTCCAAGCGCTAGCTGACTTTAGCCCGACTAAAAATCTCTGGCAAACCGCACTTCAGCCTGCTTAGGCCCGGAGTAAAATTGCTTGCTGGGCTACTGGTTAGTGGTTCAGTTGTCACTGGTTCAGTTATCACTGGTTCAGTTGTCACTGGTTCAGTTGTCACTGGTTCAGTTGTCCACTGGTTCAGTTGTCCACTGGTTCAGTTGTCCACTGGTTCAGTTGTCCACTGGTTCAGTTGTCCACTGGTTCAGTTGTCACTGGTTCAGTTGTCACTGGTTCAGTTGTCATACTGGTTCAGTTGTCACTGGTTCAGTTGTCACTGGTTCAGTTGTCACTGGTTCAGCTGTCACTGGTTCAGTTGTCACTGGTTCAGTTGTCTACTGGTTCAGTTGTTCACTGGTTCAGTTGTCCACTGGTTCAGTTGTCCACTGGTTCAGTTGTCACTGGTTCAGTTGTCCCTGGTTCAGTTGTCACTGGTTCAGTTGTCCTGGTTCAGTTGTCACTGGTTCAGTTGTCATGGAACCGTCGCTGCTATGTTTTTTGGGGGAAGGGGGGATGATGGGGTGCTGATCACGATGGGGTGCTGATCAGTGAGAGGCCCACTTGGGTGCGGGCTAAGTTTATCAGGGTTTCATTCAATGACCTCCTTCCATGCTTTGGCGAAAAAAATGTGAGAATTTGGTCAGCATTTTGCTAGAAGCGCCTTTGTGCAAACAGTAGAGGAAAGTGAAGGGAAATATGATTTGGAAGCATATGGAAATATCTTAGTATTCATTTGTCACGCAATTGTCTCAAAATACACGCACAATCGCGAATGTTTCCTGGCTGTTCGCTAACATTTCAGACGACACACTCCTTTTTAGCAGTCGCAACTTGCCTAGCAACGGACTGCGGTCTTTTGAAAAACGGCCTCTGTTGCCTGGCAACCAGTTGAATAAACCTTCATGACCCTGTGTTCGCAATACTAAGCGAACAGACTCCTGGGTTGCGTCAGACTGAGTTGCGGTTCTATGCTATTAGTTTCTTATAGGTATCTTGATTAGAACCTTGCGTTGAAATAGTGCAATTTGGAGAGCATTACGGTTCATTTCCATTTTAAGAGGTAGGATACTAGGATCTAAGCAGTATTATTTAAACTTGAAGTGTCGTGGCTTTGAGGGGCCAGGGCAGGGACAATGGCACTTGTCTTAGAATAAGTTGTGTTGAGCGATGCACGTGTTTTGGTTTCAGTTTCGTGAATTTGTCCAGTCCGAAATTTATCGGTAGGGCTCTAATAATTACTTTCAGGGTAGTAAAGCCATTCTTACCATCCACCACCATAGGGTTAATGTTGAATTTCTGTAATCATAGATAGGGCTCTGGCCCTACCAAGCCTAAAGAAAACGACACCCATGGGGTGCAAACCGCAAAAAGCCGTTATGGCTGAAGAAGCAAAGCAGACATTGATATATACTATGGAGTTTGACCCTACTTGATGCACAGACTACTTGCCTACTACCTAGGTCATGTTAGGTTACGCTGTTTTTTGTTAAATTTGACATATAGGTAGGTAGGTACTTACCAGTTTCCTGACTCCTGAGTCAAAACAGGACAGATGTTGGTATTAGTTAAAGGGACTACCTATCCCACCTTCTAAAATGTTGTTAAAACCAGTTAAATTGTGCCGGACTTTATAGATTGGATGACCAGGAACACGGTTCTGGCATTTATTTTTCATTAAACATCTTAGGCTTCCCATATTCCAAACACAAACTTTCAAATATGTGACGTCACAGCCCAAAATTACCTCCTTCCCCAGGCCACATTACTGTCATAAAGCTGATTCTTTTTACTCTGTAGGCACCACAACAAAGTTCAGATTAAGTTTTAAGCGATTTTTCAACAAACAAACCCATTTAAATCAGAATGACTAAACGAGGTGACGTCACACTAACGGTCGCTCCATGTTGAAGATAGGGCCTTGTACAAGGCCCATTTTCAAATGAAGGGAACAAATTTCTTCAACACCAAGAGGCCACAGGGGTTGCAACCTAGATAGATAGTGGTTTCTGAAACTCGCCACAAACTTGGCTATCTCATCTCAAACCCCATGTTAAAGGTGGGATAGTCCCTTTAACAAAGAGTCAGATCATCAAAGCAATAATAATATGCTTACCAGATAATATATTTTGACTTGATTTCATATTGGATAGTTGTTCAGGGCGCAACCAAGTACCTATAAAAGCACCTGTGCAGTATTTACCATTACCGCTGATTAGGTGGGGCATTCCACGATAGATCGTACCAGGCCCGTCACCCTCATCTCTCAGATTTGAATCAAAATTGGTACAAGGGGTAATCATAGGCTCCAAAAACACCTGCCAAAATATCAGACTTCTCAGATGAAAACTTTTTGAGTTACATTGCATAATATTTTCTAAACTTCAGATTGTAAGGGTGAGTTTGATGAGCTATAACTCAAAAACGAGCTAAGCAAGCAACAAACGGTTAACAGCTTTGAACTAACGATGAATTAACCCTCGCCCGCACATGGGGGGGGGTGGTTGCCACCCCCCCCCCAGGCAGTCTTTCTGCTCTACACTCAACATTTTTAGAGCTAGAAGGCTGATTTTTCGTATAGCTGCTCGTCTATCCTTTCTTGATGTCCACTGAAAAATTCAAGTTTCTGTGATTTTTGGTTTCGGAGATATGACCTTGTTTTTCAGGTCATGTCATGACCCAAATGGCCAATTCTCAACATCTTACGTTTGCCATGGGCCTTGTGAGCTTTTGACACCCCGATTTCGGCCTTTTTTGCCAGTCTTACCTCCCACCTATATCATGGAACATGTTGTTCGACGATGTACAGGGGTCAAGGTCAGGATAATTGCGTTTTAGGCAAGCTGAATTTACTTTTTGTGAAGTTTTTTTGACTGCATTTTTGGTAAAAGCTTCTCAGATCATGATTTCATGTGATATGGACCCAAAAACAATCGGTGCACACATCAGTATACACACAGACACACGCAGACATACAAACACATATAATTGACCTTGACCTAACTTGACCTGAAATGACCTCAGCAGCAAAATTCTGGTCGGATAGTGTGACAAAGAGGTTCTAGCTTGCTTGGCACCAGAAAACAGCATCGTCATCGGTATTTGATAAGCAGCGCACTTGATATCCAACGGTGACCCAAAACAGCAACATTTTTTAGTTTGACCTGACCTGGAAGGTCAATGACTGACCTGAGAAGGTAAAACTGGGTATCATTGGATTCGTCTCTTCCCAAAGAATCTTTTTGGTCTTTACTGCTAAGCTCTATCTCCAACAGGAACGAAATGGCGCGGGGGGGGGGGTGGCAACCACCTATGTGCGTTCTAGGATGGGAAAATGGCATGTGCGGGCGAGGGTTAAAGAATAATACAGTATTTTTGAAATTGGAAAGAAAAGCTTTACATATTGAAAAAAAGTCGTAGTATTTTTTTAAATTGTCTATAATGGCCCTTGGGACCAAAATTTTTGCCATTTTTAATTCTTCAAAATAATCCTCAGGTCCTTTAAAATCGACATGCAAAAAAATTAGAAAGGTGTTCTTTCTATAAGTTCCTCATTTAAATGTATACAAAATGGGTTTCCGGGGGGTCGGTACGACCCCTGCTCGCCGTTTCGCCTCTAATGGAGCTAGAACCTTGCTGAAAAAAACGAGCATGTGCGCCGTTACAAGATGCATCGAATGATACCACATTTTAAGGTCTCGGGTTCATTGGTGACCCCTGAGGTCATTTCAAGTGACCCAAATTACGGGTCCGGTTTTTGATAGATAACTTCGCAACAAATGGTCGCAGAGCCGCGATTTTAGCATCTTTGTGTTTGCCTAGCTCCGGCGCGTCGAATGGTATACTGCTTGTTCTGGTGAAGTCAGCTTAAGTCGCTGACCTCGGGTCAGCACACTGCCGTGTATTTGGCTCCGCGCCCCGACCGGGCGGCCCAGCCGGCAGCCAGCCCCCGGGCATCAGGTGACCGCCCCGAGTCCGCGGCAAAGCCAACCAGCGCGGCGCTGGACAAACAGCGCCGCCACAGAGATGGTTAACAGTCGGGTCAGGCCACGAGGCTGGGTGAATGAGATCATATTGCACATCATTCGATTCGCAAGGTCTTCCCGAGTCCATTGGTAGCCTTCCCGTCTCTCTAGCTCAATTTGATCGGGAGTTATTGAAGAAAAACTCTTATGACCCTAGTGACGTGCGAATGACGTCACGCAAAGTCAACAATGCAAAAGTGAGGCAAAAATGACTTCAATTGAACTTTCAGTAGGGGAGAGTGGGGAAAGATGCCCAGGGTTTTGCTTTGTCATATATTATTCGAAAATGACGATCGGAAAGCAAAAACTTGGAGTTTCAACGGAAGCCGACATTATTTTTCTCCAAAAATATCACACTTACGTGCCTGAAATATGATAACTTTTTTTGCTATTAAGCATTTTCCTGAAGAAGTGAAAGAGGGCATCTTACCCCACAGGGTGGGAAAGACGCCCCCTGGCGTTGGGGAAGATGCCCCCTGCACTATAAGTGACATAAATGGGCACGTGAATCGCCTGAACGAATCAGTTGTCCCTTCGAGCCTGCAGAAGACACCAAACGTCATCGTAAGGGCCCTCAAAAGTAGTCGTAAGGGGCTTCAAAGGTCATCGTTAGGGCCACCATAGTCCAGCGCGGCCAAACAAGCCTCCGTGGTGGCGTTCGGAGACCACTGTGGGGCCTTTATATGTCTTCATGATGCTTGAGGGCCCTCGAGCCCATCATGGGGACCTTAGATGCCAGCGCGGCCCGTGGAGCAAACGTGGGAGCCCTCAAAGGATGTCGTGAGGGGCCCTGGAGCCAATAATGGGGCCCACATAGGCCGTCGTGAGGACTCTCAGAGTCAGGTGCCGGCCTAAAAGTCGCTGTGTGGGCCGAGAGACCGGCATGGGGAGCACCCGACCGTACTGGACTCTCAATAGTCCCAGATCGGCTCTTGTCTCTCATCACAAGTATGTAAAAAATGATTTGACGGGCTGCTTGAAGGACAGCCTAGGGATTTAGGATCAGCCGTCTTTCCCCATCAGGACAGGGGGCATCTTACCCGAAGGTACCGAAGTAACATTAAATCAGCACAATTTGTTAGCCATAAAACTACACCCTGAAACAAACTGTTTGGGACACAGTACACGCATGTTAATGTATCACGACTATAGCAAGGGACGCAAAAATTATCTACCTCCTTTGATATTTACGATGTTTTGACACCAAAATATTTTTTGAAGGCAGGAAATAAAAAACATGCAATCACCAGCCAGCCGTTGCCCAACTGAGCTTCGCAAATTTTTGTGCAGTTAACAAGGCAGGCTTCCGCTTTACGCTAAGAACATTAATTTCCAGGTTCGATTCTTTGTTTCACCGCTAGAGGGGGTGGGGCGTCTTTCCCACCCTGGGCATCTTACCCCACTCTCCCCTAACCAGTGATGTCACTAGGCAGCTTAACCACACCATTTGTAGGCTCTCTTCCGAAATCACAATTCGAGACCATTAGGGTGACGCAAAATAAGTACATTTATAGAAAGAATGCCTTCCTAATTTTTTGCATACTACTTAAAAATGACCCAAAAATGTTTGTAAGTAAATAAAAATTCAAAAAAATTTGGTCCCAAATGCATAAAAATGCAAATGAAAGGAAACTCGGGGCGTTATATATCAAAAATAGTATATATTTCAAAATTTTAAAAATGCATATTATTCTTTGTTTCAATGCAAGTTCAATGCCATATAGCATTTGGCATTTGGATTATCCGTCTTAGAGTTACAGCCCGCCAAACCTGGGGCTGCAACGCAAGATCCAAAACATGTTTTACACTATAACTCAAAAAACACTCATCTGATAAGCCTGAAATTGTTACAGGAGGATTCAGAGCCCCTGATTACCCCTTAGACCAATTATCGTTAAAATCCGAGAGATGAGGGTGTCAAATTGACAAAAAGTGGTACGATCTATCGTGGAATGCCCCAGGTACCACCACACACTCTAGTCGCCATTTGCTGAATTGAATGAATAAGCTCCCTAGGTTGAGTGAAAACACATTACAGATGCAATTCAATGTTGTTATGAAAGTGACATCAAATATGCATAGCATAGCAGTACTGTGCCAAAGGCTATGTTGTGGGAGATATTGCAGGTAATGGTAAATGAAATTGTTGAGGTTAAGTGATGCTATATCAAACTTCAGCTGCATTGTTGATGCTAAAAGTGGAAAGTGATGCAGCTCAATCCAGAAGTGTGACAAGATTCCAAAGTTCTTTGCTGATACACCAAGCTTGTTTTGTTCACAGGCATGCCTGCCCATCAGTAACAATTGGTGTCTTTCCAGATGTATCATCTCTCCTCTAGGACGGTTCTCAGTAGATTGGTTGCTGGCCTGCACTATCCCTCAGCACACCATGGAAACCTCCTATCATCACATGCTGGTAAAAGGTGAAAGGTCTTCTTCAAATATTTTGAAGAGTAATGTAAATAATATAGTAATCATTAGTTTCTGTTTGTTTTTGTGGCACATGCTACTAGCTCTTTTCTACTTTAAATATGCTCACCATTTAATTCATTCTCACATTGCATGTTCGGGGGCATGGATGAATGTGCTTGTAATTGGTGTTTTTGTAGGAGTCGACGTCTTTCCCTTTTCTACTATTTAGTAAGGCTATTTAGTAAGGCTAAGGCTATGTAATGAACTGTTTAGCACTGCCTTGGTACACATTATGTTAATAATTAGGTTTAATAGCCTTACTATCATAAGTAATAAACAGCAAAAGAAAAGGCTGGATATAGGCAGCTCAGGAGCTTTTGGCTTATGGCTATTGTCATTTTCGAACCCATATTCAATGTTTGAAAACGGTATGTCCCAAGAACTCTTTGATTATGCTTGCAGCCTTTTTCATGCTGAACTATTGTGACAATTAGGCTAACAATCTCCTTTATTGAGGCCACCTCTTACCCCATTCCCTGAACCAACCAGTGCCAAAAGCAGCAGTATGAAGTACACAGCCCCACAATGCAGTGGTGTGGGTGACCGGTGTCCGCCCGTGCTCCACCGACAGGTGCCTGCAGACCGGGCTGGGCCACACCGCCGCGCCCGAGGGCCGCCGGCCCGTCACCCGACTGCAAAAGTACGTGTTCGGACGGTATGTAGAGTACCTCCAGCGCTTCCAGAGAGCGCTGGAAAACGAGTTCCCGACCGCCTTTCGACTCTACCGCGTCTTCTCGGTCGGCGTCAAGGACTTCGCACGCGATGTCAAGTCGTTCGCGCTTCTGGCGCGGAAGGTACTCACGTGTTTTTTGTTTTGTTTTGTTTTGTGTGTGCTTGTTGTTGTTGGGGTGGGGGAGGGAGAGGCTGTGATCAGTGATGTATGGTTATAGGTCATCTGCGCTATTAAAGGGACCCTCCCACCTTAACATTAGTTTTGAGTTGAGATAGCCAAATTGGTGGCCATGGCCTGCAAATACCGGTTTGGGCACTCACAACATCGAGAAATACTTTAATTCGAAGATATGGAATTTCAAACTTGCAGTTTTCGGATTCTAAGGGGCTAATGCATTGGAATGCCCCCTTAGAATTTGTGACGTCAGCGGAGATCTAACGATTTTTAAATCTTAGACTAAAACCATCGTTAACACGTGGTGGTATACGCTGCATTGCGCGCAACGTCTGCCGCACTTTAAGGCTGCCAAATTATTGCTTCCAAATAAAGTCGCTAGTAACAGGGAGATCCCAAAAAGTAAACAAAAGTAAAAGCCTAATATCTTGAAAACCAGTGAATATTTTTCGGTGAAATTTGGTAGATATTCGTTTTCGCTCTTTCTGAACCAAGGGACATCACTTTCATGCCAATTCGTTAACTTTTTTGAAGGTGGGAGGGTCCCTTTAATTGAGACATTTGTTCAGGTAAAAACTTTTCGCTACCGAACTTTTTGAACAAATATTTACACATATTCACTTTCTTACTTTTTACTTGCAGTTTTTATGTGTGTAACAGTGTACACTCAATGGTTTTGGGCAAAGAATGTGTGCTCCTCTGTTTTGTTATTAATTTCCCTTTTTCCCCTAGTTTTGTCAAGGCGTTGACCGATGCTGTTTGTCTTTGGGTATTTGCGGCATCGCTCGGCCTATGTGCGCTACAGTCCCTCTGCGCTTGTGTGTGGCACAGCCTCCCTCTGTTCAGGTGTGTGACAGTCCCTCACCACGCCGCACAGGTTCACGGCCTGGGTCTGCGCAGCCTGAGTCGGCGCGAGCTGGAGCTCTACTTTCAGATGCCGCGTGATATGCGTGCCGTGGCGCCTGTCCTGCTCGTGGCGGCCCTGCCGCTGGCGCAGAACGTCGTCTTTCCGTTAGCGTGAGTGGAGACGGAGGGAGGGACGGGTATTGGTGGCTGCAAGAACGAACGGGTTTGTACAAGGAGGAATGGGTGGTCGGTATAAGACGAATCGGGACTGTTTAGTCCTGGAGGAACGGGCTCGTTTGTACCGTTGTCGGAATACATTAATGGGTTGGGTCGGTAGAGAAAGCGATTAACGTGCCGATGTCGGAGGGTGCAGATGGTAGGAATGGAGCGATGGATAAAGAAAGGAGCGGACGGAGCGCCCCCGGGGGAAATAGATGTTGTACCAGGTACGTATTACGACAACAATTCGGTGTTGACGCCTAATGCGCGCGTCTGTCGCTGCCCTCAGGTACTTGTTCCCGCGTCAGCTGCTATGTCGACACTTCTGGTCCCTGCAGCAGCGGTCCGACTTTGCCCTGTACGAGCACAAGCGGAGGCTGGCCCACCACCTGTCTGCCTTTCGCCACCTTCAGGCCAGGTAACGGGGGCTCGGTGCCACAGAGCGGCGGTGACACAGAGGAATACCAGTTCACTATCAACGCACTATCTGATTCATTGTATCTACTGTAGAAATGACATAGCCGTTAGTCACGTTTGGCGAAAGGAATGCAATGTTTGCAGCTGGTTTAACTGTGCCAGTTAGTGTAGTGCCGCTTGCCACCTTTTTGAATAGGTTTGTATGGGTGGCCAGTCCCTGGTGACTTCAGTTGGCCTATTATGGCCACTGGCATTATTGGCACGTTATCGGCGAGTTAGCTACCGTGGCTGACAGGTTCTTGACGTTTACTAGACCTAGTACAGGACCTTTTACCGACCCCTACCGACCCCTCTGATCTTTACTGTCCCGGCCGGCAGACGCCACCTGGTGACTCCCGAGTCGGCGCGGCTCTCCCTGAAGCACGTGTTCACACTGCTCGGCTCGGGCCAGGTGCCGTGCTCGGCCGATATCCTTGCGCTACGACCTATCTTCGAGGGAGGCCCGTTCAGCCTGGAGCGGCTCAGTGCCGTGCAGGTGGTGAGTCGACGAAACCGAACCGCCCCTTCTGACTGACTCCCAACAGTGACTGAGATCGCCCCCACAGTCAGTCATAGCAGTGGCAGACACCTCGCTACTGTTCCTCCCAGCAGCGGCTGATACCTACTGTCCCTTTGAATGGCGGAGAGTGTCCCTCCGGCAACGGCTGACATGAATAACAATGATGCTCCTCGGTGAAGCACTTACTAGAGATAGCTCAGCAGACCGCATCACTGCTGTACTGCCGTGCTTTCTTGCATAATACGATTAGGATCTCAGCTCTTCTAATATTCTAATATTCTAATATTCTATTTTATATTAAACTTACATTGCTATGGAAACGTTATTTTGTTAGATCTGTTACCCGTCTCCCGTCAGTTGACAGTCTGCGCCGTCTCGCCCCTGTTCAGCGCGGTCTGGGCTGCTCACCGTTCTGTATTTGTTAGATCTGTCTCCCGTCAGTTGACAGTGTGCGCCGTCTCGCCCTGTTCAGCGCCGGCTGCTGAAGCTGCACGGTCTGGGTGTGCTCACCGTTCTGCGGCGCCGGCGACTGCGGGAGCACGGCGAACTGCTGCGACACATGGACCGGGCCATGCTGGCCGAGGGAGTGACTGCCATGTCACAGGAGGAGCTCTACTATGTGAGTCGGATCTGGGAGTCCCGTATTATTCTGTTGGATAACTGTGATACCACATCCACCTGCATATATTTATTTCGGTGCAGCAGCAGTTCACCTGTCTGACTCAAACGCCTCCGTTTCTAACACAGCTTTCCGCGTGTGCGCCCGGCTGGCTGGACGTCCTGTCTGCAGTGTCCAGACGGCTTGGGTCACAGGGGATGGGCACCTGGCCCCTGTGGCGCTTGCCCCTGGCTGACCTGGTGTCCCTACGTGCCCTGCAGGCGTGTTTCCTGCGCGGCCTGAACCCGCAGAACCTGCCGCACGAGCAGCTGGCCTGGTGGCTGAGCGAGTGGGCCACCGTGTCGTCGTCCATAGAGCCGGCGGCCGTCTCCCTGCTGTTGCACTGTCCGCTGCTGCTCGGCTACAACCAGCCCACCAACTGGCAGCTGCGCTACTGAGTCGACGGGTGTGTCTAACGGACGCGGAGAGGCGCCGCTGCACCGTCACCGCTCTGCCAGGTGAGGCGCCGACGGGGTAGGGCCGGGCCGGGCAGAGCATGGAGGGTGCAGGACACTAGCTGGGACTTCAGAAGCCATGTTAGGGATGGTTCACGTTGTCCTGGCACTGCTGGGGCCGTATTGACGTCGATCATTTTCGTAAGAATTTTCTTACACATGACCTACATCGCAAGATTTTTTTTTTTTTTTTTTAGTCATGTGAACGCCGTCGATAAAACTTTAGAAGTGGTGACGTGAATACCAAATTATCAGGGATACGGAGCCGTAGAAATTTCAGACAGCTCCGGCTCCGGGCAAAATGTGCCGGCTCCGGCGGCTCCAGCTCCGGCTCCGGCTCCGCATCCCTGCAAACTATGCTTACGAAAAGAAAATCGACTTACGAAGTCGACTTGAATACGGCCCCTGGTTGTAATCTCTGTGCTACGCGCCCAATGTTGTCATGTTTGAGGTAGGAACCTCAGCTGGAAATTTACTTTGCGATGGTATTATTGCATTCCATCATTCCATTTCGATTCCGATGGTACCAAATTCTGTCTCCTAACTTACCGTCATCTGCTAATTGTTACGTGAATTTCGAAATTAAACTGTTGTGGGAAATTATCTTTTGGGCTTTAGGGCTTATTTTTCATGAATTTAACGATTTCGACATAGCAAAATATTGAATTATAAACCAGTTCCACGGAGGGAATTTGAGAAATGTTTGGTACCGTGGTCAATTCAGGGAGCTGTGACAATTACCTCAGATTCATGGGATTAAGATTTGGATGGAAATCCAGCAGCCACACACATTTATTTTGCTCGTCCTCTTGGCGAAGATGTACTAAGTATATTTTGAGTTACGTTGCGATGGGCCTGAAGACATCATAAATGATAATTTCGTGCATAATGAAATATTCGCCGATATTTTTGTGGTAGAAAGGTAGCTGTAAACGGTAGGACCTAAATACCCACATGTTTTGGTTAATCGGATCTAGATAGTTATATTCGGTGCATCATTTCAGATCTTTCCGACTGGCTGGCTCAGGTATCGATCAATGGAAGATAACGCTGGTGATTTGGTCCAACTCGCCTTCAGTTCCAACTTCCACGGGTAACTAAAATAGGCGCGGTAACCGGCAGCGAATACCGGCATCTGAGTTGTTTCGAATAACACGGTAGTTGAAATACGATCTCCAGTGCAATTTTCATGTGTGATGTGGAAGCGAAATCAAAGAATCTTTCGCGAATTCGAGGTACCTAGGCATTTCACTCTTCGTCGTTATTGAAATTTATTGTGGACATGAGGCTGTAATGGGTGCATTCAGATAAGATATGGTTGTTAATGCAGTAACGAAATCAGCGGCACTTCTTATAATGTCACGCACCACATGCGCACGACTCATTACGCTTGAAATATGCCATACCGAAAAACGAGTAATCACGAGTGTCTTTGTGATATATGAAATAATTGTTGCCCATTTGTATCTAAAGCTTTCATGCCTAAAATTGATGGCATGGAGGTCTTAAACGCTGAAAGAAATGTTATGACTTTCGTTCAAATGATAACAAAAGCATGATTCGTTATTTGTTGAGGCTGCGCGAGATGAGGCTTTTAAGTTTTATTTTTGAATTTCGACAGACAATGCTCTGTTTGCACTAAAATGTGTCGTGTACGAAAACGAGTTGCAAGTTTACCGTGGAGTTTCACGTGTAATAACTGTCGCTCAAAGATATCTGAATATGTGTCAGTGATCTGCAAGCGGGCCGAGTACTTCGAACAGATATTGCTATTTATCAAATGAAGTCAGGCTAGGGCTACAGGCCATAGGTTCTTAGGAACCACATTGTGGATGATGAGTGTAGCATGATCGCTTGCCAAATGCACCGCCAACATTTCATTTCAGCGATAAGTCAGTGGCCCTGTTCAACGCATTTTCAGCTCAGCGTAGGCTAGCATTATGCTGCTATGATATGTGCAATTGAAATCGTGTAGGAGTATCCGATAACATGCTGTGATGGCTTACTTGCGAGTGTTATTGAATGTCATGAGAGATCTTGAGTAGTTCGATGATTGTTCATTCGGCTACTCATATCTAGGAAATGTGATACTGTGCCTTTACAAGTGTTGGCTAGGCATAATATATGTTCGAATATATCAATATTTGTGATCATATTGTGAAGGTAAACTGACCACAGAATTCTTACTCAGAAAGCATATACAAGGGAAGTGAAGTGGTAGATTCGTTTATTTTGTTTCTATACTATGAACATAGTTTTCATTGGATGCTAGTACTACCTCTTTATCTTTCTAGTTGAGGTTTATTTGCCATTGGGTCTACAGTGCAGGGATATTTGTATCTCGCACTCCTCTAAGATGCAAGGATAAGAATTTGTTATCTCTGCATCCCTCTGAGATGCGAAGATAATGTCTCGCGGGTTCAAAGCTAAAAATCAAGAGTTCAAGTGATGATGGGTCAATAAGCGAGCCATTTTTAGCGGTTGTTTGTGTATGAAACTCATGAACTAAATACAAAATACTCTAATTCTATTTTTACATATCATATACATTTGAATATGATATTTAAATAATTAAGAATAAACCTCAACATAGAAAGATATACGAGTAGGATTCCTCATGGCTCACTCGTGGAAGATCGGATATCTTTTCCTCGCGTGTAACCGAAAAACCTCGCTCCTTCGTCGCTCGGTTTTTCAGTAACCCGCTTGGAAAAGATATCTTTATCTTCCACTCGGAGCCATGAAGAATCCTCTATATGTGTGCATTTTGAAACGACAGGTACGATTGGTAGACCAAAGACCATTGTATGGGCTCTGCCTCAACGTATATTTAACTGATTACCATTTCACTAACTGAACATCACATTGCGATGGCGCTGAAGCTTGTAAGTCTCCGCATTATACCATTGCATCCTAAGTGGTCATTGACATGGGTACGTGGGGTACTAGGACATAACACTCAGATTTACATGCGAGTGATTGAGCCGGAAATGATCGCATCTACTCGCCTTTTATCCCTGAGATGCCTTTCTCGCATCATGTGCAAAACGGACGCGTGAGAGGGTACCTCATCAGGCCGGCCCATCCTCCAGTCCTGGGGCGGAGAGCCGGCCAGGGAGTCGGGCGAGAGGCCACCCAGCCGGCGCCGTGGAGAGGAGCGCCGTGTCCGGCCGGCGCCCACCGGCATCCCAATGTCCACCACCAGCGGGTTTTTGTGCACCACGAACGTCTCGTTTAACGGGGTCTCCACGACAGACTGGGTCCCGCGCGTCACCACCGGTCTGCGGTGCGGTGACAGCGGCGGAGAGCACGACTGGTCGCCGCACGCGCACTCGCCGTGACCCCCACACGTGTCAAAGAAGAAGTCCTCTGCGACGGGCTGTGTGGCAGCGCCGGGCCGTTCTGGGCCGACGCCTCTGGAGCAGTGACTCATGGGCCGCCGGCAGCCGGGCGCTCCTCGAGTTGGTGGGAACAGGCCCCGGCCGCGCGGGGACGTGGAACCATAACTCCTGCCCATGGACACTACTGTAGGACGGCTCGGGGCGATCAGAGAGTCCGTCGAGTACTCGCTGTCCATGTCGGAACTGGCGCCCAACGTGGGGCACGAGTCGTCTCGCCGTAGCAGCCGAGGCACCTCGTCCACAGCTGGCACTGCTGCTGTTCCCGTCACGAGCTGGTCGGTGAGTGTCCGCAGTCTGGACAGCGAGTTGGCCACTCGTGCCTGTCCCACAGACGCACTGCGACCCACTGAACGGCGCGGCCGGCGCCTATTGTCCTTTGGCGGAAGTGCAGAGGTCTTTGGAGCCTCGAATGTGGGTAGCGACATCGGCGGTGGCCTTGGTTCGGGTGCATTCACTACCGGCTGACGCCCTGTCACCGGCCTGCCTGCTTGCGGCGGCTTGGCTGAGGTTACTGCCTCAGCGTTGGAGTTTGCTGGTGCTAGACGTGGAGGTGAAGACACGGATGACCGGACTGGTGACACGTCGTTTGATTTTGTCCCTCGTGTGTCACAAGGCATTGGACTGCTGGCTATGTTACTCTCCGCCAGTAGTTTCCTTATCTTCGTCATGGGGGACACCTGTGAGAGGCGGGGATGATTGACACATTTGTAACTTATAACATAGCATGCTGGATATTTATACGTATTACGTAGCAATTATATGCTGCGCCTCATGGATGACAGTTTTTATTCAGGGAAGGAATAAAATCTTTTTTAGCGCGTCAAATCCAAGAAGATAGCTGCTCTGTGTTTACACTAAATATTCTTGCATTTGCCCAAGACCGCGTCAAGTGACCATCACTCATAGTCTGTTAGGAATGGTTTGTTCGCTCGGTCGTGGGGATTACCGCTGTGCCAGCCAGCGCCCCCGGCCGCGAATACACGGGCCTGATCGGTCTTTAAACAGATCCTTCGGTCCGGTGACATGTCTTGAGGGCACTGCCTCGCTTCATGTCCCGGATCAGCCCTCTGACCTGCCGGGCCCGAGAAATCGGGATAGCCCAGCGTGCACACCTGTGCGGTGCCACATGGGGTGCGTGACAGGAAGCGTGCGGTCAAGGCTGTCCCGCTTGGGGGTACCGAAATACTTCGTACCACTGCCGTGTACCTATATAGTATGCTAACCCAGTATGAGTGTGTACTAACGACAAAAGGCCCAGGTGGGGCACAAACATATTTAAAAAAGAATGGTGCTTAGAACCGTTCATTTTTATTAATTCTTCTCTCGCTCAAGTGCTGAAATGTGCTAAAAGAATTGGTCAAGACCTTAACTTGATTTTAAAATTGCTCCATGTTGTCCTTATCATCTGGTAAGTGTAGTGATGTGACAGGATATTATAAAGTTGTCTTAAAGGTAGTGTGCCAGCTTTCCTGGACCATATGGAGTTAATGACCCGGATAAGGAGAACCGGATTTTTAGAACTTATCCATACCTTCAAAACTTATGGAAACGTCTTAAATTCTTCAAATTTTGAGTACCCCAGTGCGAAATTCGCCCCGACGGGTTGTCGGTCGTACCCCAACCACATTTCACACCACTATGAACAATAAATGCACACACTAAAATCGCTATTACCGATAGGCTCATCCAATCAAGTTTCGATAAACCCGTTCATCATCATCTCCTGCGGTTTCGAACACGCCTGTTAGGTGGCTTCTGATGCTCGTCGAGGTCGGAATTTCCAAATACGCGTGGTGCGTCGGGCCGCGCGCTCTGACTTCGGCCAAGAAAAATGCGTCAGCTGATCATTGTCATTTCTGCCACTTGCGTGTGGTGTAATGGGGTCATAACTTAAGAGACGGCTGTTTCATATCAATTATTTTACATAAAATCATATTTCAAACCACAAATTAATGTTCGACAGCCAAATTTAAGAAACAATACCAATACAGGCTTACAGTTTAAGGCTCGACATTGTGTTGTCTACGATTAGACAGCTGATAACTCATTCCCGTACGTCGTATGGTCGTAACACTATAATGACCTTTGCTTATTGTCACAAGTGCGCCGCATTCGCGATGGTTGCCCGACGCCTGTTTGCAGGTGAGCCCACTACAGTTGTTATACATATCTAAAAACCGATAAACTTTTAGGCGAAAAAGGCACTATTCCAGGCCCATTTTTGATTTTTTTTTTGCGATATTAGGTAAAAACAGAAGCTTCTTATCCTAGGAAAAATAAAACGGGAAATCTTTCAAAGGTGGCACACTACCTTTAATGGAATGTGGCTTACTTTAGGACAACTGGTTCATCTTTCCCTTGATATCCATAAAGATGTCGACTGTGGGAGCAGTTGACCCGGCCTTTTATCGCATCTTACCTATGTAAAAATCAACGACACTTACCTCGCGAGATGCATTAGGCGATAACCCTGCTCTTGGCTTTGGTTTCTGTTTTGGCTTTGGCACAGTCTTAGCGTAGCTCAACATCTGGAATTGTATTAGGTGCCTCGTTAATATTTCTGCTTGTGCTTACATGTTTATAGGTCGTGCTGTTTTACCGAAGCAAGTTTTACGGAAGTTTCCGCTAAAGTTAGTTATCGAACGAGGCAAATCATTTTCACACTAATCTACTTCTGCTTTGTGATTTTTTGAAAAGCAATATAAAACAATAATGACGCATACAACTGAACATCTCAGATCACATGCGTCAGCAGTAAAGCTAACGTGTCCTACCTTGTCGTGTGCTGACTTTTTCTGGTCGTCCTGTTGCTTGGAATACTGTTGTGATTTTGGCTTCACCACTGTGCGATTCTTCTTGGCAACTTGGTCCGCATACTCCTGCTGCTTTTGCATCTTCTCTTGCTGAAATAAAGACCTTACTGCTCATTCTGCTATTGAAAGGAAGCATATCCCTGGACCGCACAGTAATAGTATCAAAAGGCCTAATGTTCCTAGCGGTGGCATCCATGGTGTCATCGATCCAATGTATGACCTTTATTCCATATCAGGTGAGAACACACAGGGTGACTGGATAAAACCTTTCTTTAAAGAAATGCTAAGAATTCCTAACGGCATTCATTCTTCAAATTTAACGGCTAACATTTAAATTATATATATTTTAACATTTTTATGGTACGATGCTGAATTTGCCAATGTTTATTAAAACGCAACGAATACATTTTTATCATTTCTTCTGACTAGCTTGCTTCGACTCACATTATACCTACCCAGCGTTTTGCTCCTGCTCTCTGTCCCTTCCCATCTGATCCCGTCAATCTTTCATCCTACTTTTTGACACCGATTATCTGACTTCTTATCACCTTTCCCCGGCTAATTTTCCAGCCAGTGTCCTGCCCTATCGTTCCGGTTTTCACTATCTAACAAGCTCACAGCGGCTCTCTTTTCACTCGCCGCCTCACCCTGGCTTTGACGGCGGCCGGGTCTGGTCCGAGTTTGCCCAGTTTGACGTACTGTCGCGGGTACGGTTTGAGGTTGGGCTGGTACGGCACGTGCCGGTGTGGCATCGGTACCCGGTCCGGGGGCGTGTACACCTTCCGCGGTCCGGCCAGCTGTGGGGTGGGTGGTAAACAGGGTCAGCTGGTAGGTCAACTCAGGGAGCTTTTTCACGGAGGGATTGAAACCACACGCTTATTTTTAGTGGAGTCTGAGTTACTTGACCACAAAGAAGTCAATATATTGATTGATTATATATGTTAAATCGTAATGCTCAGTACATTTTCTTCTGGTATGCTGTCAACTTTGAGTAATTAATCATCGATTCCAAGACTGGGCTCACTTCTCGCGCACGTATCCTTATTTCATGCCTCATTTCACTGCCTTCACAGACCGTTGAAATGAACCTGTCACCCTGCCATTCACAATAGGGTTGGGACCTATCTGCATGCTCTGTATGTTTTGGTAAAATAAAAAGCTCAGAATTTTTAATGATTTAATTTAAAATCACTTTGTTAAAAAAATGCCTAGTTAGTTCAGAAATTAATTATTTGTGGCTGAAAACAACTTGCTTCTGATTGGTCGGGCTAATCATGACGTCACATGTAGGTATATAACTGTCTGTATATTTGGCGCAGTTGAGACATACATTTTCTATGTATTTTCCTATGGTAAATCGGAGTGATTGGTCATGTTTTCAGTGTCTCTTCATTTTGCGCTGGTATTGCGTGGCTAAGAAGTTTTATCAAGAATGGCATATACTAAAATGTTCCTTTACTAATTGAGCTTCAATATCTGTGAGTTTTATTGGCAAGCGAAAACTGATTTCGCTGTTATTTTATCTGGAAATTACTCATTTTTTTAGGTCAATATTCAAAATATTTTACGGGAACAAGTTCGCACTTTCTTGATTTTTGCACTCAAATCGCGTGCGATTCAACTGTATTGGAACTTGCAAAGAAGCTTGGTGATTAATTAACTGTGTTGTTATGGCACTGTTTGCAAAGCATGGATAATGAAACTCTGCCAAAGACTTAGCTACATAGCAATGCCTCAAGTAATACGCAGGAGGGACAGAATTCAGAGTCCGATCGAGAAGAATCGGTGCAAATGCTACGAAGACCAGGCAGCCCTGATACAATAGCTAGTCGTCTCACTACTCTCACTCCATTAGACCAGCTGATTCCTGACAGCACCTACTCGGATGCAAAGATGGAGCTCATCTTCCAAGCCAGAAACCAGTTCTTTGATGGAAGATGTGATGCTGCCTCTGTCTCTGCTTTGTTGGCCACTTTGGACGGGGCGGAGCTCCGCTCCTTGCGTGAGCGGTTATTCGCCTGTCATCCAGAAATAGTTCCTTCGTTTGCTGGCCGTTCCCTGATTAGGCGCAATACGGGGAGCTGTAATCAGGGAAGTAACTTTCCATATGAAAGGGGTGCAGGTGCACCCCCGTCCCCCATCCACTAGAAGTGCACCCCCATAGGCTAAGCGGCGCCCCACACGCCGCCCCACACGATTAGCTCTAGAGCAGATGGCGAGGGTGATTTCCCGGCTACATTCCATCTCGGCGTCGTGATGCTTGTGGGCTTGGAAAGCGTCCAGTCGTATGAAGGGTAGTGTAGGGGTAGGGTTCAGTTCAATAAGGTCCTTACATTTGAAAGGTTTGAACAACCCGCAATCAGCACAACATACCACAAGTTAAATAAAAAACTACCAAACTCCTCCCAACTAATATTAATAAACATTACAGCCAAACTAATGGCCTAAATAAAAATATATCTCAAATCCTAACAGTCATCGCGGGTGATGGCGCCATGAGTTGCTATTATCCAAAACAGATGCAAATAAACATGTTTGTATGTCCTATGCATGTTTGTTTTAAAAACGTTGCAGCGGCGCTGGGAACTGCAGTCTTAGATCTGGGTATGTTTGGCATCTGCAACTCTTCATATACACATTAACCCTATTTCGGACGGGGAGGCCTTTCAGGATTTTCTTGTACAATTGCCAAACGCCGCGAGACATTCAGCGCATATTTGGTGACTTTTCCTAAATGCTCATTGCGCACATCTCAGAAAAAAATGCCGGGTCAGGTCAGGTCAGGTAACCAGAGCGGGTTTGTTGACCCCACCTCAGAAAAGTTTGCAAACACGTCAGAGCTTGAGTTTTTCACGAAGTTATTTCCTCTCATCAAGTCTTCAAAACAGTACCTGCAGTATGTGTCGTTTGTATATCTCAGAATTTTTGATATGTGACCTGAGGTTAGGTCAGAGTCGTGACCTTTACATTGCAAGTCTATGGAAAAGTATTGAAATGCGACCTGCACCTCGAGTAAACGAGTCAAAACCACCCAATTCTTTAAGAATTATGACAAATTATCTTATCTGTAATGATCCAGGTGCCATTTACTGACAGGGACACCGGGGAGGGTTATCTGAGCCGAGATCATGTGAGGTGATATTCTACCATACATCAATGCTCACAATACTTACAATATTGACAATGCTTTTGCTTACAACACTTACAATACTTACGATGAGACCAGCAAGCACTCTGCCGTTACAGTTCTAACTTCTGTTTCGAAAACCGACGTTACACACATTCGCTGCCAGCATAACATGTATTGTTTGACAGTAACAAAATACAATTGACATCTGAACCCCAAACGGACCGCCATCCACTCAAATTTTATAACCCTGACCGGTCAGGGGGCGAATGGAGGTCATCTCCTGGGCATTACACTCAGCCCTTGCACAAAATATCTCACCTCACAGTGATCGTTACAACAATAGCACCGACTTGATAGTGGATTTCAAAGTACTTGCATCAGCTCTTCCTGCTATTGCAGACGATCATCTCCTCAGGGTAATGTTGTTCGGGACATGAACGAAGATCGTTTTCGGAGTTTCATAAGTGCTACTGCAACAGCCTGGCACAAAACAGGACTTGTACGCTCTTCTCTGCACTTTGCCCTTCAGTATATCACAAAAGAATTGTTTAGAATCCATCTTACGCTTCTTTCACAGTCTCCCTTGCCACCGTAGGGCGTAGATAGATTGCTGTTGCTGGTAAGTTAAGGCACGGTAGATAGAAATTACCTCGGTTCTCAACGCCTTAAGTTATTTTCATAAAAAAGAACAAATAAATGATCAATAAGATGACAGGAATGTAAACATTTTATTCGTAAAGTAGTCCAAATATTGGAATGAGCTTTTGCTTTTCAGCATCCTCCGATTCATCATCTTTATCATTTGAAAATTCGAGGTACATAAAATGTTTATCACGCGCTCAATGTTAAGTGGGAATATAGTACACGGCAGACACATCAATTTTTGACACTGAACATTTCATCCGTAAATGTTTTAGCATAATTTAAAGTTAAAAACAGCGCGAATGGCAGAGTGAAACAAACAACATCTTTCACCCATTGGTATAACATGTAATCTGTGGTGCGCCAGATGCGCCATTATTTGTCAACCGCAGAAGGTGACATGTGACGTAACAGCATCAAGAGCATCTTTTTTCAAGAACTTTTCAAAACAAGTTTCCTATCTTTCTTCCCCCATTTCTCTCAGCATATTGATTTTATGAGGCAATGGTATGCACCATAAATTCTGTGAAAATAGTTTTATCATTTTCATGCATTCTTAAAAAATCGAGTTCCCAACCCCATTCCCACCTGCAATGACAAGGACGAGAGGTTGTCGTCGAGGATGATCAGGTCACTTCGGCGACGGAGTCTGTGGAACTGGTGGTCTAGGAGAGAAGGTGCGCTCACTTCTGACAGCTGAAAAAAAGAGGAATGGAATTTTCTAGACAGCACTCTGCTAGGTGACTAGGGGGGGGGGGAGTAACGCACATTAAACATGACCGGGCGCAACGTTTCACATACTGAAGAGGGTTGTGTGACCCCTCGCCGTTTCGCCCCTAATTGAACAAAAGTTTTAAAAAAAGCAAGCGTGTGCGCCGCTCCGACTGGTACCTGCCCAATTTAAGATCTTATTAGCATCAAAGTTGTGCTTATCTTTCGTATGACGTTTATGAAGCCATTGAGATTTTTGACTTGCTAGCTGCATTAGATTAAGAGTCGACCTTAGGACGTCATTTATGACGTCACGTGAGGTCCACAATGTAAAAACTAAGAATCATACCTTTTATAAGGAGTTATGAATTCACGATATTATATGTTTGCCATTGTCTTAAGTCATTGCCGGCGCCGACAGTTTCCAGCATAGTTTCATTCTGACTGAGGTTACATGATTCTATTCTTTTCATTGATTTGTAATGGCGAGGTAACGGCACCGACTAGACTTCAGATGACCCATATGAAAATCGAGACATTCTAGTTGTAAGGATTCATGAGCACTGACACTACTTCCTGTAAGCTTCAACAGAGGTTTTCTAAGGTTATTGACCTTGACCTGACATTCACGTGACCTTGATATCCGGCATAATCCATGGGTCAAACAGCATTTCACATGTCGGCTCGTTTGTAATTACAAAAAGTCTAAAATGCTGAGATAATATGCACTTACAGGGTCCGGCAAAAGTTTTGTCCTCTCCTATGACAACACTTTCCGGTCCCTAATCGTTTCTACCCCTAAATGATAACGGTTCTGACTGCACCTTTGCATTGCACGGTCTTTGGCCGCTGAACATAAGGTCGCGAACGGACCTCGGGTCACGGATCACCGAACTACGGCCAGTTTCCCACAGATTGTTCACCCGAACGGCCGTGTCGAAAAATGAAGGTCTGAAATTTCTATCTTGGGGAGCTGAACCAGACAGCCGGCATGCTCCAGGCCGTTATGACATTGCACCCCATTGCTGATCAGTTGGGACATGTGCCTGCTTAGTTCGGCGTTGGTGGGACAAGCATACGGCTGTTGGCAGCGTTGCTGATCGTTCCAGTTTGGGCGTTCGTCTACCATTTCGACCGTGAAAGAAATCGCATTAAAAAATGCGGTCGGGAAGAGGCCACTTGGCGACAAAATTGGTCAAGCCGCTTTCGCGCAAGGGCTGCTCCATCTTCAGACAGGACCGTGAGACGCTATTGGAAGAGCTCTCTGAGGCTCAGTACCTACCAGAGCCTCCAGCGGCTCACTTCTAAGTCGATGGAAGTTCGTCACGCAGTTTCATTCAGGACAGTGCGCTAGTTCATCGCTGTCAAGACCCAGCGGTGGTGCGAATCGAACATGCCGGACTTCTGAAGGGGAAGGAGGTGTTAGCCGGCTACCATCCTGATCTAATCCTGATTGATGAATTTTGGGCTATCGTCCAGCAGTACCTGGACAAACAGAAGCCGGCGACCAGCCTCAGCGCACTGCCGTTACAGCTCAAACGGACATGGTCGAAAATCAAGCCGTCTGTACCTCACAACCTGGAGCTGCCAGCATGTCAGATTCTGTTCTAGCGTAACTCCCTGTTCGTGAGGAAAAGTACTGGACGCTTAAACGAATTGCTGCCTCTTATATATATAGCAACTTAGAGAGCACATCTTTTGAGAGGACCAAACTTATGCAGGCCCTGTACGTACGCCGAATCACCGCTATGACCTAACATGGTCCCGAGAAACAGGTCAAATGTCATTGGAGTCAGGTTCATGAAATTTTCTGATCATGTATGAAATTACTGACTGTTCCGGTGGTATCCACCGCATTTTAGGCGAGTCTTTCGTAAATAAAATACTGACGTTTTCATGCGATCCCTTATAAGTTCGAGGTCTAAAAGCATTCCAGGGAAACCGGGCGACGGTGTACATTGAAACTCCTAAAACATTTTCTGGAGGATCTATTTTTCATGAGTACCTATTTATCCTCGTCCGCGCACTCACCAGTCGCCTGTTGTCGTTGACGTCGATGAGAGACGGCTGCGAGGTCTGCAGGTGCAGCTTGGGCACCAACAGCAGCTCGCTCTCCGAGCTGCCGTAGCTGAGGCGCGACTCGTGGAACTCGAGTTGGCTCCCTTCTAACCCCCGGCCGAACGTGTGGAAATCCCGGCGTGACACGTGGCTCTCGTGGCGCGACACGTGGTCCCTCGGAGACTCGTGGCTCTGGTGGCGGCGGCGCGGTGAAGTGGAGGGTCCCGCGCGGACCGGTATCCGACTGCTGCGCCGGCCGCCACTGCCCTCGGAGCCGGCACGCGGTGAGCGGGGCTCCGACACGCGAGGCGAGCTCCTGGCGCCGGGGGTCTGCCCTGACACCTCTGAGTCGCGGATAGGACCGGCGGGGCCAGCCGCACTGCCCGCTGTCTGCCGCTCGCCGCTACCGGGAGCGTCTGACGGTGTGGCTGCGGTCGCTTCACCAACTTCGGAGTTGGACGGCTTGCTAGTCACACTGTCCGGTGCCTTTTCTTTGTGACGTCGCTCGAGATGCAAGTGATGGTAGGTTTTTGTGCGGCGAAACTCTCCCTGCTTGTTGAGCTGGATAAAGTCCTTTTCGGGTCTGTCGATAATGTGATGTGATCGGCACCTTTCGACCGCTTTTGGAGCTTTGGCAGCAACTTGTGGTGTCGTATCACTTTCCTTCACTTTGGGAGGGTCTTTTTCTGGCTCTTTGGTCCCTTCTGTCTGTTTCTCAATGTTTTGACGCAATCTAGCGATCACTGGCAAACTTCGCACAGCCACTGGAATGCGGGACTGCCTCTCTGCCTTGGTCCTACTTTGGTCTCGCTTTGCCTCCTGTTTAGCCGTGTTCGCTGGCGAACTTTCGGGGACGCCTGTATTTTTACTCCTTGGGCTGGAAACGGCGACTTCTGCCGATTGGTTATGCTTACATATTCGCGTCTCATCATCTTGAGTTATTTCGAGGTATCTCTGGACCACGTGTGGCTTGTGGGGCGCGGTGGGAGCGTCTTCGCTGATGAATAGGGCAGACACCTTATGGTGGTGGTGGTGCGTCTCGAGGCTGCCCACCAGCGTGGCAGACTTGCTAACTGATGCTACATCGCAGTGGCTTGATGACAATATGTTATTGAAACTTGGAAACTCAACATTACTGCTGTGCGAAACATTCAAACCATTATTCGGCTTGTCTCTCCCGGCTGTTCCTTGGCTTGTGTTTTCCAATGAATCAGCTGACACTGATGTAGTTTTTTCCTCAGGGATATCGCTGAGTGTAGATAGGTTTTGTTTGCTCATGGCATACCAAAAGTAAATTTGAAATCCAATATTTTAGCATAGGAAATTGTAATTTGACACTTTTAGTGTAAATAATGATGAGGATAGTATTTTTACAAAGAAATCATAATCTCAACGTCTCAACTGTAAATTTGTCGACAATCGTGTGTTGCGGCATTCCGGTTTTACCCTGCACGATGATATTGCAGTGGGGCACCGTCTATCTTGATGGTTACATGAATATTGCATGGGATGATGGGACAAGGCGCATGAGGCAACGGATAACACACAGGACAATTTCTGACCACCGAGTTGACGTCACTGTCGCTCGAATGTGGGTACCAAAACGTTTGTTATTCGCCTGGGCTTGCTCTTACCCCGAGGGTTTTAGTTATAATAGGGACGGTAATTTTGTTACTCTTTGCTACAGTAATTTTGTAAGTTATTCCTCACTGACGGAGCCAGGAAATGCTGTTTTCGTCGCATGAGAAGAAAACTTGCACATCTTATCAGAAAAAGATTGTTTATGCAGCACTGCAACGGTTAGAAATTGATTATTAAGAAATAAATAGAGAAATTGATTAATCGTTAATTCCACGTTGTGCAGAGTCATATTAAGTAATTGCTAAGGCTTGTCCCTCTATAGCGAGTTCGAAAGGTAACTAGCAGCCTAGAAAAATATTGCTCTTAAGTTACTCCACACTTACTGTCGAGCTACTCATTGTTACTGTTAGCTCGATGTGTTGTGCGTGCTAAGTTGCAATGTGTGAAGCCGTACTATTTAAAGATTCTTTCGACTTCTCGCTCTTCGTCTCTCTCTCTCTCTCTCTCTCTCTCTCTCTCTCTCTCTCTCTCTCTCTCTCTCTCTCTCTCTCTCTCTCTCTCTCTCTCTCTCTCTCTCTCTCTCTCTCCTCTCTTACCCTATCTCACTCTCTCTCTCTCTCTCCTCTCTTACCCTATCTCACTCTCTCTCTCTCTCTCTCTCTCTCTCTCTCTCTCTCTCTCTCTCTCTCTCTCTCTCTCTCTCTCTCCTCTCTTACCCTATCTCACTCTCTCTCTCTCTCTATCTCTCTCTTTTCCTTTTTCCTTCCCTCTTATTTATTTTTCTTGTTCTCGTTCTTGTACGAACACGTTGCGCTGTGTCTCCCCCTTATTATGAACACGGGAACATTTTTACGAAGTTGATGTTAGCTGATTTTAGGTACATTCTCGGGTTCCTTGATAACATTTGAATATTTATTGTGTTCCATACCATGAACACTTGCACTGATCACTCAAAAATAGGTCCTACCTATTGGACCACATCAGTATTTGAAATATGTTTTATTAACATTTAATATCTTGACAACCATAGAAACAAAATACTAGGCCCACAAAACAAACATAACTTTTTGCATGGCAGGCGTTGCACAATGCACAGGTCATTATTTTAGATATCTATTAAAAGAAATGAACTTTATCTAAATGAGACATTGCTTTCAAATGAAGTACTGAATCTAGGGCAACAAAGCATCCTTTCACAATCACTCGTAGTTACATTCATTCAGAGTAACACAAGTATTCTGGCTAACATAACGTACTGGCAGTATGTGCTTCACTCATTTCCTGAAAACTCCGCGCATTCCTATATTACGACCGCCAGCGTCCACAGTCTTTGGGTTAAAGATGGTATCCACAGGCTCGGTCGCACATCCAGTAAACAGCGCTCAGAATGCCACTTTGCTGTCACTTAACCGTTTCTCTCAGTTCGCACGTGAACCACGCCCGTGTATTCGCTGCACTCAGTCCCCCCACTCTGCTGTACCGAGCCTGTCGCTCCGTAGCCCCGCTGTCCGCAGTCGGTCGATCTCGCCCCTCGCCCTCCGCTCAGAGGTCCACCGCCTCCCCCTCGAAGATGATCCTCGGCCATGGCTGGCTGGCGTACCCGACCGCGCCGTTCTCGGCGGGCTCCGACGGCTGCTCGGCGGCACTGGCCACGGCGCCTTCAGTGTCCTGCTGGCTGGGCCCAGGCTCTGCTGCGGCGGCGCCTTCACTGTCCTGTCGGCTTGGCCCAGGCTCTGCTGTGGCGGCACTGGCCGCGCCCTCAGCGTCCTGTTGGCTGGGCCTAGGCTCTGCTGCCGCGGCGGCCGGCGGGTGGTGCGACCCGGTGGCACTGCGGTTCCGCTCCTTGGCACTGCAGAGCGACAGACGACGATGTATTAGACGATCGCCGCTACGGTGTGTTTGAAATGAGTCTTTGGCTTATGTTCTACATTGTATATTTAAAACTCTCGTTAAGTTAAAGTTACAACTCCGCTATGCTTGTGTTGCTTCAGGGTGGGTGATGAGTTTGTTTACCTGAAAGTGAAACATTTTATTCGTCCGTTGAGTACATCAGACAAAAGTTCGCACGATCGACGGAGAATGTCATGAGGACGGAGTCATGAGAATGTCATGAGAATGTCATGAAACGGAGTCATGCGCTTTACAAATATTGTGATAAAATTTAAGCATGACACTTCAATATTAAAACTAACTTGCAAGTATTGTATTGCCCCGATTTCCGCTAGTCATGTCAGCGTTTTGACCCGCTACCTACCCCTGTCCGTCTCCGTAAGACGCTATGGTGACGTTCGATGGCAGCGCTCCGCCCTGCTGGCCGGCGCTGTCGCTTGATCCGCCGCGCTGCAGGGAGTTGCGCCTCACATTTGTCTTCCGCAGCATGCTCTGCGCCAAATACGTCGCAGAGTCAAAATCGACGACGGGTAGTTAGCGGGCCTTCAGCGTGAATGGGCGGCTAATCCGGTATCTGTTATTGAAGACCTTTAACTTCATTATGCTCTATGATTTTGTATAGTTACTTGAGCTCCTACCCGGCAATTGAGAGCATGCAGATGCTGATTTAGGTAAGCGAGCCTAGTGGTCTGCTGTGTAGTTTCAACAATTTGCTCCTTTTGGCAGATGTGTGCTGCCCAATAATGTGACGTCATTGTTTCCCGGCTGGGCGCAAAATGACCTAAGTAGTCGGCGCGTCCTAAAGCCCCAATTAACAAACAACAAACAAACAAACAAACAAACAAACAAACATTGATTCCCGGCATCATATGTCAGCTGACCTGGAAGTTGAAGGGTGGCGCGTCCTCGTCTGCCTGTCTGGCTCCCCTGTCCTGCATTTCCTGCATGAATGGAGCCGGTGCCGATGATGTGGTCGCCAAACTGCCGACAAGGAACCCACGGGGCGGGGTCAAACGGTCGGTGTCAAACTATTATTGTTGTTCTCAGCTTTAAAGCGAAGCACATGTGGTGTAGGTATTTTTATGATAGAAGAATCAAGTGTAATTATCGTCAATAGTTAATTGCAATACAGGAAATGCTAGTCTCTGGCGGCCTATCAGAAAAGATGGTTACTTCAAATTGTACCTTTACTGTGTGAAAAAGTTTACCGGTCATTATGAATTTCACTTCCTGCTTTAAATATGCCCTGGCACTTTATTCAGGTATTGGAAATAACTGAAATGTTTGCATTGTAGGTAAATGTTCGCGCGCGGATGTCATGCTTCATGTCTTCTACGTCGGTTACCTGATCTGACATGATAACGACATTGTCGCCACAATATCAGAGGTTAATATCAGAGGTTAATATCAGGCTAATATCAGAGGTTAGCTGATACATAATTCTGTTGTCCAGGTCGCTAATGAGTCATTGGGATTGGGGCGTGGCAAGAACTGCCAAGCGGCGCTGCGGTGCAAACTTCTAGCTGTTCGGCGGCACAGCATAACTTCAGGCGCTAACCTTACTGCCATCTAGGGCCTGCCGTCCGTACTTGAAGTGTGTGCGACGGACTACGATAGATGTCGCTGTTTCCACTCTGAGTTGTCGACAACGGGGGTCTTTCAAGGGCTGTTTTATCTACTCTCCACTGGATTAGGAGGTCGCTCGAGTCTGCCATCTGACTGCTGCTGTTCAAAGTGATATTTGCCGAGTGGTGAACGCCGGTTGAAGAAACGGCTTATCACTGTCTAGTGTCTATTGGTTCACGACTCACGAGTGAGCAGTTGGTCGTTGCTTACTATGAGTACCTAAGTGACCGTTACAGTAACATAGACTCAACTCTAACTTGCGTTTTACCCATGTATGTACTCTTGTTCTCAACCAATGTGTCAGCTTGCTCCAGTTCGGGGTCCAGGACTCGTATATGAGCTATCCGTGGTTGAAAACACCTCGTCCTCCGCCCCAATCGCCATTCCTAAGGACTGTTCCCTCCGTCATTAGGCTCACCGTTTTCCCCACCCGGTGTTGCCGGCTGCCGGCGGGGCCGCCACCGAGGCGGGCCGCTGCGCCGCGCTGCTGCTGCGGCTGCTGCCTGCGAACCGGTTGTATGTGGGTACCGGTGGCGGTGGTTGCGCGGGGGCCGGGCCGGGCGCTGCGTAGCTCGGTGCAGGCGGCGGTTCTGAGGGCGTGCACGGGGCGGAGCGGGCCGGTGTCCCCGAGCGGGGACTCCCTGTGGAGGGGGGGTCGCGTGGGGTCAGCAAGGTCGGTGGAATAGCAATTGTATACAATTAATGCAATTACTAAAGCGATACCGATCATTTTATGATCGAAGGCTAATATTATCGGTTGTTGTTGGTTTTATTATATTTTCCTTTTAAAGCACGACGAAGCTGCTCGGTATGAACGAGTTTTCTTTAAGCTACCGTAAGCTGGGGCTATTTGAGACAGTGGGGCTATTTGAGACAGTATTTAAAAATGTTATAAAATAAAAACCGTTTGAAATTTATGCTTAATTTTTGCTCAGGCGATTTACTGCTCGATTCCACACCATCCTGAGCAAAAATATCACACAAAATTCCAACGATCTTCATTTTATAGCGATTTTAGATACTGTCTCAAATAGCCCCACTGTCTCAAATAGCCCCACTTTACGGTATTCCAAAATCGGCTCAGTTGATGGCATTGCTCAATGTTTTTGTGTAGTATTTGGCTTAGTTTTGGGTTACCGCTATTTTAAATTTGGTATTATTCGTGAGGCACGAGTCTACCTGAGAGGGTTCAGTTTGCATCAAGACACTCGGCTATGTATCACGACTCACCCGGTCGCCTGTCGAACACGGCTCTAGTTTCCGAGACGGTGGCTGTCGAGCAGGAGGGCATCTCGAACTCAAACTGGGGCGACACGGCACCAGGGTGAGCCCCCAGGTCCTGGCGGAGACCCGGACCAGCCGCTCGGCCAGCGGAAGGGGAGGGCGAGGGAGCTCTTCCGGCCCCGTGGCCAGCGGACGGGGAGGGCGAGGGACCTCTGCCCGTTGCGCCCGCCAGCCGGCCGGTGGAAGGGGAGGGCGAGGGAGCTCTACCGGCCCCGCCCGCCATGCCGGCTCGACAGTTGGGACACGGCTGGGGCGAGGACTCTGGCTCCGGCGTCCGGCTGCGGCTGCAACACGGACAGAGAGCGTCAACGCCGATATAGTTTTGCCAGCTTCTGTCTTTGGATGTTTTGCTAAACCTCTCTTTGATTGCTGTGAGCATTTCGATTGTTGACAGTCATTGCTGCCGGTTCTAAGCACTGCATCCGTCGGTTGACATTTAATTTTCACTCTCCGTCCGTGGGCCGCCGACTGGTGTGGGCTGAACGTGTCACCTGTGAGCTAATGGCTCATTTTAGCTCACTGTGAGCTGAGTATCTCTCACCCTCTGTCCGGCGTCGGCTGGTGCGGGGTGCTAGCGTCACCAGTGAGCTGATTTCTCACTTAAGCTCACTATGAGCTCTTTCACTCACCCTCTGTCCGGCGTCGGCTGGTGCGGGCTGCACATATGGGCTGTGTCCGTGAAGTCGTCCAGACTACGACTGAGCGGCATCTTCCTCACGGCGCCCATCATCTTCATCCTGGCGGCGGTGGTCGTTTTGGCGGTCTCACGGTCCACGGCGGCCACGGAGGCCAGGGGCACCGCCTCTCGGTTACGGTTCAGGTACTGGAAACACTCCTGGCCGTATATGTGCACCTGGGGAAGGGTGACGGGTGAGTGAATGCTGGGTCAGGGAGGTGTCTCTCTCATGCGATAAAACGGATAAACTATCCCATCAGAGGAGTGAGAGGAGAGAGCTAGCTGCTACCGTCGGAGCCGGAGTATGGCCCCGAGTATGACTGTCGGAAGCTATCCTAGGTGAATAGGAGGCTAAGTAGGATAAGACAGTCTCTGCGCCCGTTGCAGGGTGAGAAATAATTGGTAAAGATATGACGATTGACGAGCGATGCATTCTTATGTGCCGTAAAAACGTATCCCTAGCCATCGCCTTCCCACTGACCTGGTGGGAGAAGACGACGAGGTCGTGGTGCTTGGCGGCCCGATACCGCTGCAGCTGCTGGAATAAAGTCCGTCCGCGCCAGCGACGGAAGTACCGCTGGATCGTCCCCGCCGCCAGCGTGCCTGTCGACACACGGGCTTCAGACTCCGCGATAACACGGGCTGTGGCTCTGTCCAGCAGTTTAACCCGGCGGCCGCTGGGCCTCCGCGCCACCCGCCGGCCGCTGGGGGGGGGGGCATATAGTTGCCCCCCTTTACTTCTGCGACGATATCGTCGCAACGCGAAGAGATAGAGAAGCGAAACTTTGCACATGTCTTCCTGAATACCTAGCCGAGGTTGTGTCCAAATTTGGTGTCGATCCCATTTGAAATGACGTCACAGTGACGTCATAAGTGAAATTATAGATTTGCGACTCTCATATTCCTCACGATACATCAGATATATGGGACCGAATATAAAGGGTCGATTATTGGTCAGAAACTAGATGGAAGTGTAGTTAGATGTTTTAGGATGACAGCAGGTGCTGTCTAGTTCATTTACAGTTGAGTTTCATGCTCAGCGTCATCAGAAACGGTCCATATCGGAAAACGACAAAACTTTATGACGTCACTGTGACGTCATCTTAGGTACTACAACCACCAAACTTTCCTCAAACATTGCCTAGGTATTCATTTGAAGCTATGCCAAGTTTCACGTTCGTAGCTCATCAGGTTTCGGAGATATTTCACAAAACGTAAAGGGGGGGCAACTTTATGCCCCCCCCCCCAGCGGCTCGTGGGTTAACAAGTCACCTGCATTCGAGAGGTCCTTCTACAGGCACTGATGGCCACAGAGGAAGCCAAAAGGCAATGACCCTCATTTGACCTGACCCCTAGCATTATGCCTAAGGCAGAGCAAGCGCTGCCCTGTGACTGTTGGCCGGACTGTGGCCGTCGTTTCCTCCCTTTTACCCCAGCTGGGTCCGTTAGTATCGCCGGACTGCATCAGTGCAGGAAAACTCCTCCGATCCAGAGAGATGGCGATCACAGAAGTGAAGAGCACAGTTGACGATGAATTAAACCGACGTCAGAGTACAGGTGCTTTCATTCTGTAATTCAAGTTCTAGTTGAACTTTCTACTCTTATTTTATTTCTTTCATGGATTTGCCTAGCTTCTTGCAGTGAATCGGCGCACTTCAAAGGGGGTCAAAATAACGTTGGCATCTGGCGGAAGTTTCATGCCCTGCCGCGTACTGCACAGACCGGTACTCACGTGGTTCCCCAGCCTCATTGAGTCGTTGCAGATGGGGCGCCGCCGAGGACCTCCTGCGGTAGCGGTCGCCAGTGGCGCCGCCCGACGGCCGGCGCTGGAACTTCCTGTCGCCATCTGTGGTTACAGATGAAGCGATGCGACGAACGGGTCGAGACGGGTGAATTGCAGGAGTCCTACCACTAACGCCTTCTGGCCAATAGCTTTGTTTACGTGATTGATTTGTAGATAAACGACCTGCGCACGGGAGTTCACTTTCCGGTTGAACAGTCGAAAGGTTAGGTATTATTTTCCTTTGTCGGGAGAGGCTCGCAGTAAATTCAAAATACACAACCACGACAGGTTTGTCGTGTCTTGTTTGCAACAGACAACTGGCTGTTCATGGAGCTCTCATTTGTTGAGGCATGTAAAAGGGCTGTAAGTGAAATGCACAATTTGTGCGAAATTATAGGTAGGGGTGTAAATTATAGGCTGGCCCGGACTTTCAGCCTAAGCTCTGGACTTCGTTGAATAATGAAGCTGTTAGAAAAACGCTCGACCTGCCGACGAGTAGTTATTTAACCCGCGCCCTGGTGGGGTCTGTTTATAACGCGACCTGGTGGGGGGGGGGGCTATTTTTTGCCCCCCCCCCTCGTATCTCCGAAACTACTGGACGAATCCGCAAAATTCAAACGGCGTTCGAAAGGCCTGTCAAATTTATCGCAGGAAACCAAATTTCAATTGACCTCGGGGTCACCGATGACGTCACAGGTCAGGTCAAAGATGAAATGTTTCACCGTTCACGGGGCTTCTAGGGAATGCGCTATGACACCGAGAAAAACGCATTTTGTCGAGAATCAGCGGTAGGGCGTCAGTTGCCTAGTAGATATGTTGCTATTAGAGGTCACTGGCAATACCAGGTCAGGTCACAGGTCAGGTCACCAAGGGTCACAGGTCAGGTCACATGAGCCCAACTTTACTAAGGTTGTGTGATACATGTTTTATGGCCAATTTTTCATTTCCAACTCAATGGTGTTGGTTATAAGACTATCAGGTACGGCTTAGGTCACTTTCTGGTGAAGTTCAGGTCAATGTCAGGTCAAAGTCAGGCCAAAAAGGTCAAATCTTAAAGTTGATAGTTTTGCATAAAATGGGTATTGATTCGATGCAGCTCGTCGCGGGGAGTCTAATGGTGGTCTTTGTTTTGCGCTACAGGGTCTAGAATTGCTAAAAATTGAGTTTGAAAATTTGACGTCATCAATTTTGAACAGTTTTTTCGCTATAACTTCGCCAAAAAAAGAGGTATCAATCTCAAATTTGGTATGTGGATGGAAGGCGGTAAGGACTATCACATATATTCCGGTTTTTGCGAAATTCAAAAAACTTTTTGGATTTTTCGATTATTATATCCAAAAAATCTTTTTTTTTATTTTTGGGGGTCAAAATCCAAAAATTTCAAATATCCGAGATAGCAGTTTTGTAGCCCTGTCTAATCTACAGCTTTTATGTCTTTATCATTTTCTGTATTTGCAAAGCTATAGGCCTGACAGCTCTTCCCGCGAAACCCTTTTTTTTCTTTGGGTCGAAAACGGCAGAACATGACGTCACTCTGACGTCATTTCCGGCCAACCTATCATAGCCTTTGGAAAAAAAATTGGTCACAATGTGTAAAATTGATGTCCGGGAGGGTACTGAAAGTTTGGTGACGATCGGCGCAGCGGTTCTGGAGATATATTGAAAAGTCTGGAGGGGGGGGGGCAAAAAATAGCCCCCCCCCTACCAGGTCGCGGGTTAAATGGTCGATATTAACCCTCGCCGGACCTATTGGTTTTCTACATACGCACCGGCCGAGGGGGGGGGGGCGGGTACGACCCCCCCTCGCCGTTTCGCCCCTGGTGGAGCTAGCGCGTCGCGGAAAAAAATGACCGTGTGCGCCGTTACGAGACGCAGAGATTGGTACCCGATTTTAAGGTCCTAGGTCAACCGGTGACCTCTGAGGTCAGGTCAAGTGCCCCAAGGTACGGTTCAGTTTTTGGTGAATAACTTCGCAAAAAACGGCCGCAGAGCCGCGATTTTGGCAGCATCGTGTTCGCCTCGCTCAGGCGCGTCGAATGATATAGGTACCTTTTTGTCCGGGTCAGGTCAACATGGGGTGTTGACCTCAGGTCAAGGTCAGGTCAGCACCCTCAGGTCACGAAGTTGGTCGAAAGAGGTCATGTCGCATATCATTCGATTCAGCAGGTCTTCCTGAATCCATTGGTGGCTGTCCCGACTCGCTAGCTCAATTTGATCAAGAGCTATTGACGAAAAACTAACATGACCTTGATGACGTCATAAATGACGTCACGCAAGGTCAACATTGCAAAAGTGACGCATCTGACCTTGCAAGGAGTGCATCAAATCACGATTCTGTGTGCTTGAGATAGTTGGAGATCGTTCCTGGTGCCAGAATAGCAGTTTTCATTTTTCCCCGTTGACTTATAATGGTGAGGTCACGAAAATGACCTGACCTCATATGACCTTTAGGAAAAATCCGAGATATACAAGTTGTGAGACTCATAATGGATACTAGATCCTGCAAGTTTCATTTCCCTGTGACATCTCCTCTGGCAGTGAGGGCGTTGCGAAGTTGCGTTGCGACATCTGAAGACCGTGCAGAGGTTCACTTATGACGTCATAGGTCAATGACCTGACCTGACCCAAAAATGCGGTTGGTGTCAAAAGATCCGGCTTGAATCAAAGGTCAGGTATGCCAAGTTTCAGCTCTCTATCGCCAGCGTGTTCGGAGCTATCGTGAAAAAAAAACCTATGGGGGGGGGGCGGCACCCGCCCCGCCCCCCTCGGCCGGCGAGGGTTAATGATCAGCCGCTATACTTGTGATTATATGAGTCGTGGCAAATTTCGGGGATGTTCACATTATGTAAAAAATTATTTGACGAGACATCGGTTGCATTGAAACATTGCCATCGTTTTTTATTGAGATTCAGAAAATGTCATTTGAGACGGACTTTATCCGATTGCTTGCAAGGCAATGGATTGCGTGAATTTAGATATCAGCTAAACTTGATGAACCACCCGCTACTTTGAAGTTTGACCTTTTTTCGTACTTCAATCATATCGAGTTTCGATCTATAAAAACGGCAACACTTGAATATTTTTAACGTAAGATTTTGGGCAGACATGCTCTTATCATGTCGTTGTGATAAGCATTGTTAACCCGCGACCGCCTGGGGGGGTCGGATCCGACCCCCCCCCCCTCCGTTTTTCTTGAATAACTCATGAACCGCTTACGTTATCAACTTGAAACTTGGCATACCTTTTCCCCCATCAATTTGACGTCTCCTGTGTGATTTTTAAGAAAAAATTTCCAAAAAAATTTGAGATATATCGATTTTAGTGATGTAACTACATGGCGTTTTCAGTCAAAAAGTGGCAAAAAATCGCCAAAAATCAGGGTTTGAAGCAAATTGCAAATTAAGGACACGAATAGACGCAGCTCAACAAGTTCTTTAAAATGGATATCTCGGATTTTCCATAAAATGCGTTTTTCACCCCTAAAAATTCAAAAAACTATATTTTTGAAAAACAACTAATAAAATCCAAAATTTTCAGAATTTCCAAAAAACCGGAATATATGTTATAGAGCTCTATTAGAACATTAGATGTCCCAAATTTCAACTCTCTATCTTGATTTTTGACCCCCAAAATGTAAAAAAAAATAGCTCCAACATGCATAGGGCATGGTGACGTCATAAGCATTTTCGTGAATTAGGGGCACTTCTGAACATCGCATGTGAAAACAAATGGCACCACTAGATTCCTGGGACAAAGCTCGTCTAGAAAAGTGCATTTTTATGTCAAAAATAAAAAGTTGAAAAATTGACCTTTTTTCTTAGCCCTCGTTTAGTTATGTATGGTATAAACGATTTTTTTGGGCTTTCAATGCACATTTTTCACCAGCTGGGGTCACATATAACCATTACCATCGGATTCGGCGTGAAAAATAAGCCATAAAACATGTGTCGCACGCCCATGTAGCAGAAAGTGAAAACCGTGACCTTTCGTGTCCTGACCTGACCTTGACCCGTACTTAGTATGACCCCTATACGCACATGGTACCTTCACTAGGCCTTTGAGGTCATTTTTGGTGAGTTTCGAGCAGCAGCTATCGATTCCGCTGTCCGTAAGCCTAATCATGCAAAACCCCTGAATTTGACCTTTGACCTGACCTTGACCCGAAAGTTGACCTCAACCTTAAAATCTTAAGATTGCTTTGGGAAGGTCTCGTAGAGACCTTTCGAACGCCGCCTCGCGGGGCTCGGTGCGACCATTGGTTCTCGAGATAACAGGGGGGGTCGGATCCGACCCCCCCCCCCCCCCAGGCTGTCGTGGGTACGGAAATAGCCCAGGCGGTGCCGGGTTAAGCAAACGTGTAAAAATGCATCAACTTTCCATATTTGCATTTCACTGACGTTCTTTTCCAACGTCCGTTTCTAGGTAGTTTTATTTTGTTTTTCAATAGCCTCGAGTTTGTTATTATTTTACGCGATTCGTTTGGCTTACATGACGCTTGTTTTATTCGCACGATAAAAATATTCAGTTAAGGCTTGAAAACTGGTTCCACTTTTGCAATCATCTTAGCCAACCATCCCTCATTGATGCATTAGGTGAGTTTAATTAAATGCGATATTTTCCGTGTGGTATCTTTTTCGCTATCATCAGCAACACATTTGCTGATGATATTACTGATTTACTTATTTCTATTATTTTACTGATCTTGTTTACTTATTTGTTCAGATTCAATCAGCTGATCGACGACAATGACGTCATCGGGACTGTTGGGCTCTGACGCGATAAGATGAGCTCTGCAGAGTGCTACGATGAGTCATTGGTTTGCATGTGTATTTGGACACGTAAGCACCATACTACTGTCTCTGAATCTCATCTTATACACTTACATCATACAAGGTTATTATACATTTACCGAAAACGTGTTTATGCGAGAGAATGCAAATAGCTGGTAAGATGATGCATTTTTAGCATGTTTGCATATTGACAATGACCTTACGCCTGTGTCACGGCTAGATTTGTGGTAGCGTTTCATCGGTATGGGGCTGAAACTAACCGGCCTGGAATTTGCCCACTGTGCCGCAGGTCTCCCCCATATATACTGCGGCACAGCCGGCCCCGGTGAGCATTCGTGGGGTGACAGGAAAGCCTCAATGTTATGCTGGAACGTAGCATTTTACGAAAAGGTCACTCAAACCAACTGTTTTGCTTTCCCTCGCATTTACAATGAATGCGCAGAAGGTGTTGCCCTTTCCACTGAGCGCTTACAAGTGTTCTCAGCATTCTATCAGAGGTCTTAGGGCGACCACGTAAACTGCAATATCAATCCAATCATCAAGCGTACAAGCGACTAGTGCTCTCTGAGATGCATAGGCATAAGGCAAATGACCGATGGCTTAAGCGCACACCTCTACTTGCACTGCGATAGCGAATAACATGATAACTAACGCACATATCTCGCCCGGATATAAGACATAAGTCCCTCCGAACATAATTTAAGCTCATTTCCTATGCAGCGGTTGATCTAGCTAGACTCTCTACAAGCATGCTAAATACAGGGAACACACGGGTGACACAGAACACTTCACATGTTCCATCTAGCTTATTACCTTTCTCAATAATAATATGTGATATCAGTGATTACTCGACTTTTTTTTGCGTACTAACGGATAGTCTAAGATCGCCTTTTTAACGTAGCTGGATATGGTGAACAACCAATTCTTAACGGTGAGCGATTAAAAGCCCTTACGCCATCCTTGGTCTACTCAAAGCATAATAATGCATAATGCACATTGTCGATGGACGATGCTACGCGACATTGAACTACCATCGGGTCGCGTTTCATGCGTACCTATCTAAGTCCACTTGGGGGTACACTGATCTGTATGATGTTTGGTTCGTGTGGATTGTGAAAGAGCCTACCCTGAGATCTATTTGATGTCATCATTCCACATATTACTGGCTATCGTCATCGGCTGGTTCTACTTTGGTTACCGACTTAAATCTCATTAACCATCAACGTAAAAAACAAGTCTGACTTTTCTTCAATTTACAACGAGGATATCCCATCTCGAGGTATAAAAAACACTAATTATGTCCAATTTGGATCACTTATCGGTTGAAGTATTGTCATGTTTGTTCTATTCAATATGTTCATGGAAATGCTAATCCTCCATTTCGTTCATATTTAGTGCACCAATCATGCAGTATGCCCCTTTTCGGTATCTTTGTCCCTATTCGATGCCTCCGTCCTTAGGAAGCTCTCCATTTAGTCCCTTTTGAACCCTGAAGTGTGTTCCTTTTTGGCATCCCAGTATTCAAATTAGCCCCTAGTTAGCCCTGTCGTGTGTTCCATTTTGGTACCCCGTTCTCCAGTTGGTAAGTCCCGGCCTGGTGACCCGGTCCTGTCTTTGTCCTGACTCGATACTCTAGTCCCCGAGTTTGTCCTGACTCGATACTCTAGTCCCCGGGTTTGTCCCGACCGACACCCTAGTCCTCGAGTTTGTCCCGACCTGACACTCTAGTCCTCAAGTTTATCTCGACCCCGATACTCTATATGTCCACGGGTCTGTCCCACTTTGGTACCCCTTACTCCAGTATGTCCCGACCCGACGCTCTAGTCCTCGAGTTTCTCCCGATCCGACGCTCTAGTCCTCGAGTTTTTCCCGACCCAACGCTCTAGTCCTCGAGTTTCTCCCGATCCGACGCTCTAGTCCTCTAGTTTCTCCCGACCCGACGCCCTAGTCCTCGAGTTCGAACTCGTCGGGCGGGTCGATCTCGGGCATGATGAGCATCTCGGGCGTGACGGAGAGGCGCGGCCGACGGTGACACTCACTGGCCAGAAGGCGCGTCACGTCCAGAGGCTGACCGGCCCGGCGCCGCCGGCGCACCAGGAACGCGCGGATCATCGCCTGCACCTTGGCGATCTTCTTCACCTCGTGCTCGTACAGCCTGCGGTGGAGGAAAAGAGGGGTGAAGAGCGGGTACAGCCTGCGGTGCAAGAGAAAAACAGGATAGTGACTAGTGAGTACAGCCTTTGGTGGAGTGAAGTGAAGAACGGCACTGCGTACAGCCTGTGGTGAAGGGAAGAGGAGAGGTGGTGGTGACACTTTATATTTTTGGCGGGAAGAAGACGGAGGAAGGTGATACAGCTCGTATGTTGCAGCCTTTACATCATACTGAACGAGGCTGGTGTTTCAGATATGAGATATCCAGCATCCTTTTCAGCGTATTCGAAGCATGTTTGGACCTCGCTGCAAACTCCGATGCATGTCTTCTTGTGCTGCGTACTGTGTATTTACACACAAGGAGTGTGTATTTAAAACTGACCTGCTCATGTACTCCTCGTTGAAGTACTTGAGGAAGATCTTCTGCCGTCCCATACGGTAGCCGTCCAGCTTGAGACGTACCATCAGCAGTCGACAGTTCTCGCGCGTCACCTCAACGGTCTCGTCAAAGTCAAACGCCAGGAACTGATACCTGGTGACCAAGAAAAAAAATACATATCTGCGGGTGAAAAGGATATTTCTAAAGGCAGACGACAAATGTCTCAAAGGAAGCTCAGCGCGACACGTGATACAACGTTAGCTATTATCTCGGTAACATGATAGTTAAAGGCGCTTTGGTCCGTTGTCGCCAGTTCAGAAATCAAACCATCCGCGATCCTCACCTTCGTAAGAACTCGGCAAAGTCGATCCTCTGGGAGTAGCCGTCCTTCCTGATGGCGATGGTGTTGGCAATCTGCATGCACTTCAGCTGATGTGCGACCAGACCTGAAAGAAAGGCGATGGAACATCTCACTAGCTGCCGATATGTGTGAAGATGTTTGATGGATGCGATCTCTATAATGGCTCGGGAAGAAAACAGCCATGATCGTATTGGTTTTCCTTAGAAAAAAAAATCCTAAGTTCATGCTTTTAAGGGCATCACATATCTATCCAGAGCCATATCTGAAGTCCGAAAACGAGAGAGGACAAATGCTCATCCGACGGCGAACTGCGACTTGCCCTCGCTTCCCGCTCCCCCGTTTTTCATGTCCTCCCCTTGCCCAGTTCACCCGTGCTCCGGGTCATAGAAGTGTCTCAGGACCCCAGCTCACCGGTACCCCAAGGACCCCACCTCACCGGTACCCCAAGGACCCCACCTCACCCGTATCCCAGTGTTCCCAGCTCACCGGTATCCCAGGTGTCTGCGGCGCCCTCGCTGTTGGAGCGCACGCAGCGCACAAAGTGGGCCGTGCTGTTGATGAGTTTGTGCATCACCTCCATGGCGCTGTAGCGGTAGCACGAGGCCTGCGTCAGCAGCACCAGGCTGGTCTGCGACAGCCGGCCCCGCGAGCGCGTGTCGAACCGCTGCCGGGCGATAGCGGGAACGGACGACAGGGGGCTCGTCAGTGGAAGATAAGGCCTATAAGTGAGGAGGTGCACAGCATTACCATCAGGTGACTCGCCAGCGGAGGTATGACAATGAGAGCAGCCGCTCAGGGTGCGTCATCAGACTGTGCAGCTCAACTGTACAGACCAGCGGGTACAGATTCCAGACCTGTTAATTGTTCAATCGTGCGCTTTAGTCGCGAGCCTGGTCTACTACCGCCTGTCCGGGACGAAGTTCAGGCTATGGGATTTTCAGTGGGTCTAAGTGTCCTTGGTATGGTTAGCGTGTCTGCAGGTTAGGGGACACACTTCTAAGCTTGCTGGCCGACCCACTCTGGTGACGCTACATGTCCTTGACACGTGTCCTTTGTGACTGACCTTGTTTCCGACGTCGTCGTTGAGTTTGACGGGGCGCGCCTTGCCGCCCGCCTCGCGCTGCGCCTGCTCCCGGTCCATGGTCAGGTTACCCGTCTTGGTGAGCGGCAGCAGGAACATGGGCGCGATGAACGGGTTCTCTGACTGACGTAGCGTGTCAAACACCTCCGGGTCCAGGTAGTCCTGCGACAGAGAGAGGACGCGTCAGGGGTAGGATGAGCCAAACCCGAGTACAGATAGTCCTGTCACAGACCGAGGCGAGTCAGTTGAATGGCGGACCACCTAAAGGCATATTTGGTCCTGCCACAGAGACGGGTTCCTGAGCAGTAATATCAACCTTGTCTTGGTCCAGTTGGTTCTTGGTACTATCACGTAGGTCGTAGTTGGAACTCGTGAAAGGTATCCTATCATATAGGTCCAGATGGCCTGTCCCCACTTGTCGACTAAACCGAGTCCATATTTGCTATCTTTCCGTATCATATGCTTTTATGTGTTTCAAATTGAGGCTGATATCATTTGGAATACCTAGGTATAACTAGTTCTTCTAGGATGGACTCAAGCTCAAAGAAATTGATCACAATATCAGGGCCAAAGTAGTTACACTTCTCCGGTGGTTTAGTGTTTGGTGTGAGTGCGATCCATGACTTGCCTTGTTTTTGGCGACGATGTCCTTATTGGAGTAGGACACCTTTCCAGCGTAGTGAGCGATGGCGAATCCATCCTTTTCGGGGAAGAAATGGCGGCTTTCTATGGTCTCCTTGCAGTTCTCTGAAATCACAAGAACCATCATAAAGTCCTCCGATCACAATGAAAACTGGCCATTCAGTTCTTATAGCTGTCGCACCACCCGCTTCGGTGGCCCGAAGTGTACTAACTCTCTCCCTGCAAACGCCGAGCCCCAGCTCACCGACGAAGTGCTGGTCGGAGGCCTTCTCCGACAGGGTGCTCTCGTCCAGCAGCGCCAGCAGGCCCTCCCCCTTCTTCATCAGCATGTCGATGGTGGCACTGTTATCCATGTACGTGTAGGGAGACACCTCCAGGTCGTCACCACGGAAGTCGTCCTGCAGACGATAGGAATGGTGTGGTGGATAAGAATGCTCGCTTTTTTTGCTGATTTACCATGATTATTGTCAGTGTGAAATATGAACATCCGCGTCTGATGGTGATTTACGGTGAACGATCTGGTGTTGATGTTGTCGTCAAAGAAAATCATCTGCAGATAAGACAAATATTTCTTAGACAAGGATCCCAAGCGAAAAAGCTCCAAAAATTGTCCATCATGCACGACGCTGCATGTGACATGCTGCACCCAGTCCCTGACATAATTACTGACCATTTCCCACTGGAAGACGGACTGGTTGTAGAACGACTGCACTTGCTCGTTGAAGGCGTTGACGACCAGCTGTTCCAGGTAGTTGGTGCTGCGGCTCTCGAACCCGTACATGTCCAGCAGGCCGACCGTGTTGGTCTCGCCGCTGAAAAATGGAGACGAGTTTCATTGTCATCACCTCCTTTCCATTTTTTTTTTATTTTAAATATTCATCATCACATTTTTGTTGCTCTTATCTATGAAGCAGATAAGAGTTAAGGTCGAAAAGTTGAGGGATTTTGCAATTTTAGAGGAGTTTCGTTTGTACTCATGGTGTGTTAGGGGTATTTATGAATGAATGAAGACAATGAACATTTATCTTTTCCTAAGCTTCATTAAGAGGGTGTCACGATAGATGTCAAGCTTCGACTGCTGGCATTTTTTTAGGGTAGGGGTAACTCACAACAGCAGCCTGGTGAGGGTGAAGGAGGCGTTGACCCAGTTGACTACGCTATCCACCAGCCGGCCATACAGCAGGCGGGCCAGCGCGTCCCGCGAGGCGCGCGCCTGCTCTACTGTCTTGGCCTCCTTGACGGCCTCTCCGGCGACGATCCGACAGCGGTGCTCCAGCGACCAGACCAGCTTGGCCTCGTCCACAGACAGCAGGTACGACACTGGGGCGGGGAGGTCGGGGGCTCATTATTGAGACTCTAGAACTGAAGCTTTCAGACAGCGGCGTGTAGCGACACTGATTAGATTGGAGAAACCAGGGGCATAGGTACAGGGCACTACCACTGAGAACGATAGGTACTGGATGTTTCAGGAAGGTTATGGTCATCAGTGCAAACATCCTGAATAGATAGGAAAACGGAGGGGCGTGGAATGATGATGGCTGCTACTTGTTGGGAAATTAATCATAGCAGCGCCAGAGAACAGCCACAGCATCATGTTTGATAAGTGAAAAATATTGTGCACAATGACATGATGAAGGAAGGTATCCCTGCTACCGTGTGGTGTCTGACCTGTATTCAGGACATCCTTGTTGACGATCGTGACGCCCTCGCCGTCGTCCTCGAAGTCGACCTCGCCCAGAAGGATGATGGCCGCCATCGCCTTCCGCACCGTCTCCTGCTTGTCGCCGGAGATCTCCAGCATGTCCATGGTCCGCTCTGCCTCCTTGAACTTCTCGGCGCTGTCCACCGGGTCGAGGAACTTGTGCTTCGGCAGGAACCGGTAGTCCTGTTGAACGGGAGATAAGTCAGAGGTGAGACTCTGTTTGCCGTCATGTTCAAGCTGCCGTTTTCGCACTCGTCCTTTTGATTGCGGGACAAAATAAAATGTCTAACAACTAACTTGTGATATAAAATAGGTACATGAAATGGACTCAGAGTTGTGGTGTCCATCAATCTGGCTAGCCGATACTCACATCTTTCTTTTGCAGCTTGTAAATTCCCAGCTTTCCGCTCTGCTGCAGCCCGTAGTAGTAGGCGTATAGCGCGTTGAATGTACCGTCATTCCTGCCGCATAGATATCGGTAGTTGTCAGTCTCGTTTAAGTACATGAAACTCACGCAGTCAGCCTTCATAATCGGAATTATTCGATATATGGAAAATGTGCTGCGAAATAGATAGGCATCGCCTACTGCTGCATATTCTCGCCATATCAAACTCCACAAGTCCATGAGACCATTACGTTTCCAGATGTCCTTCCCCATACCACAGGTCGACCCAGACCTGCCGGCCGAGTAACCTCCAGCAGCTTCACTCACGGGCGGGTGTCGGTGACCCTCCAGCGCTCCAGCATGTAGTTCCACACGATCACGCCGCTCAGCCGGCCCGTCTTCGTGAAGGTGGTCTCGAAGTAGCGCACCTGTCGCGTGGAGGCCGCGTTCTGGCTGGTCGCCGCGCTACCCAACAGCTCCAGGACGAACCCGGCGCCCAGGACCTTCTCCGCCAGGGACTTACTCTGTCCAGATCGGAATAGAGGCGAGGGAGGTGGTGGGTGGGTGTGTCATCGTGGGGTACTGGAGGCACAGAACAGCCTATGAGTGCTACGTGTTACGGTGTTACGGGCGGCTGTGACCGCCCGTTGTGGCATGCCTGGCGCCGCCCGTGGCGCCTCCCCGGCTGGCCGCGCCCGGCGCCGCCCCTGCCGCGTGGCCCTCGGGCGGGGTCGAGGGCTGGCGCTGGCTGGGCGGTCGGCGGCCCGGGAGAGGCAGGGAGACCGTGGTTACGAGCGGTTGGCTCTGTGGTTCTTGTTTGGGCCTCTGCCGATAATACAGTAAAGCATCGAGTCTGAGTGTGTTCAGCTCCCGCAACATTTGGCGCGGTCGGTAGGACTGCAGAAGACGACAAAGGGTGAGTTCATTAATTTCATTTGATGATATTTATTGAAATTTAGTTCATGAATGTTGATTATCGTAACTAGTCTGTGCTCGACAAAAAGCGGGCGGTTTGCTCAAAAATAGAACGCCGATATTTTCTGTTCTGAGGGGAACGTTAGGAATAAGGCGGTCCGCCTGGGTGCAGTTTTGAATAATTTGGTGAATTGTTTCCGCTGGCCATGGATTTCAACGACACTATTTTGGTATCGCGAACCCCTCGTTTTGCGGGTATAGAGACAGATGATTGGGAGCGGTGGATATCTCGTTTCGAGTCGTTAACGGTGGGACTCGGAGACGTTGAGCGAGTTAAGCGGCTGTTGCCTCTGCTGGATGGCGTCGCACTCGATTATGCGCATTCGCTGTATCAGGGTGACAGTTCGTACTCTGAGATAAAGTCAGGACTTGGGGTCCGGTTTGGTCGGTCAATCGAGCCCTTACAGGCGCAGGCCGAGCTGGGGCGCGCCTCCCAGTCGCCGGGGGAATCAGCTGAGAGCTTCGCTGACCGTATTAAGAGACTGGGGCGGGCTGCGTTCCCTCATTCTACCGGTCCGTCAGGGGAGGGAAAAGGTCCTGAGGAAACGTATGCAGAGAGGGCGTTCGTGATGAAAACCCTGACGAGTCGGTTCATATGTGGACTTCGGGATGAGTGGCTCCAGACGAAACTGTGCCACCGTAATCCTGAGTCACTGTCTGCGGCTGTAGCGGTGATCCGAGAGCTGCATAAACGCCAGGAGGTCGTCCAGGCGGTACGCGCTGCTAACCCATCGACGCATACAGGTACTGGGCCCCTTCCCCTGGGTGCTGTAGCGTCAGCTGTTCATGCAGAGGTAGGAGGTGGGTCGCAGCAGGATGCAAGGATAGCTCAGCTGCAGCAGGAGATCGGCCAGCTGCGGTCTTCGTTGGAGGCGTTCGCCGTTGCCAAGACGGACCACCTGCCTGAGGCTGTCAAATGTTACGGGTGTGGTGCCCCCGGCCATTTTCGGCGTGACTGCCCGGTGGTACGCCGTGGTCAGCCGAGAACTGGACCGAGAGCCACCAGGGTGAAATGTTTTTCGTGCGGGCAGGAGGGTCACATTCGGAGCAACTGTCAGTCGGCTGTACAAGCTGCCACCCCGCTCCAACCGTTTTGTTTATTCTGTGGCGAGGCTGGGCACTGGATGGCGGCATGCCATTCTCGCCTGCAGCAGGGGCCTCCAGCAATGGGTGGACGTCGGGGGCTGATGTCGAGGGAAGCCCTTCCATCTGATAAGCCGGCGGAAAACTAGGGGCAGCTGGCCCTGTGGGACAAGAGCCGGCTGCGTGTATCCAGTCCCGATTAACTGCAACAGCCATTCGAGTCCACTTGGGCAGCCTCGAAGTATGGGCGCTGGTCGATTCGGGTGCCGACTTTTCCATGGTCAGGGATGGGCTCCAGCAGCGGTTGAAAACGGAACTGGCTTGTCAGGCCACCACCCCGACGCGGTCCGCGAAGGGAGCTGGTGGTAGCCCCCTGAACATCGTTGAGGTGCTCCGTGATGTCCCTATCCAGGTGGAGGAGGAGTCGATTGTGTGTCCACGACTGGCTGTGGTGTCGGGGCTGGTCTATGACGTGATCCTTGGACGTGACTTCTGTTGCCAAAACAGAACTATCATTGACGATGAGAAGGGGGTGATCCGTATGAAAGGGATGACGATTCCACTTCCAACATACCCTGAGATCCGTCCCCCGCGGGCTAGAGTCATTCTTGGCGATGCAGTAACACTACCAGGTCGTTCGGTAACAACGGTAGCAGCAGTGGTGCAGCGACTTGATGGCCAGGGACCTTTTGTGACGTCAGCAGGCTCGGTAAGTGGGATGATGGAGCCAAGCCGCACGGCGGAGCGTGAGGATCTATTGATTCCACGGGCTGTGGTGGTGATCGCCTCCAATGGCACCATACCTATCCGGTTGACGAATGTCGGAGCGGAGGGCGTCCGTCTCTTGAAGGGCTCTGATGTCGGGACGTTCCTTGCGTTTGGGGGCGGTGAAGACGCCCTGTGTGTTTTGTGTCCCGGGGCAGACTGTGCCGATTGCAATGTGGCGAGCTGTGGAGATGGAGGTAATCCATCTCATGATCCTGGAGAGGTGGAACCGGAGGTGCAACAAGCCCTGTCACCAGAACTGACAGACTTGAGTGAGAGAGGTCGTAACAAACTACGGGGTTTATTTGAGACCTACAGTGACGTCTTCAGTAAAAGACCGGGAGACATTGGTCGTACAGGTGTGACAAAACACAGGATTGACACGGGGGATGCAGTCCCAGTCAAACAACGTCCACGACGGATACCCATGAAAGTCCGAGACCAGGTAGAGAAACAAAAAGAAAAGATGTTACAGGATGGTGTCATTGAGGAAAGCGAAAGTCCGTGGTGTTCGCCGGTCGTGTTGGTGCGCAAGAAAGATGGATCCTTCCGCTTCTGCGTCGACCTGAGGGCTGTGAACGCAGTGACGAAGGGCTTCGCCATGCCGCTCCCACGAATCGACGACTCGCTCGATACCCTGTCAAGGGCGAGGTGGTTTACCACGCTGGACATGGCCACAGGGTATTGGCAGGTTGAACTGGCGGCTGAAGATCGAGAGAAGACGGCATTTTCGACTGGAAAAGGCCTCCATCAGTTCAGAGTCATGGCAATGGGTCTCAAGAACGCCAGCGGCACTTTCCAGAAGATGATGGAACTGATTCTCGCAGGCCTTGACACCAAAAGCTGTTTGGTGTACTTGGATGACGTCATCTTGTTCAACAGGACCGAGGAAGAACATCTGGCTACCCTGCAGGAGGTACTCCTGAGGATTCAGCAAGCCGGGCTGAAGCTAAAGGCACAGAAATGTCGATTCGCACGCAAGGAGGTGACTTTCCTTGGACATCTCGTCTCCGAGGAAGGGATACGTCCAGATCCGCATAACGTGGACAAGGTCCTGGCCTGGCCGCAGCCGTCATCTGAGGAGGAGATGAAAAGCTTCTTAGGCCTGTGCGGGTACTACGCGCGGTTTATTCAGGGGTATGCCGCGATTACAAAGCCACTTAGGGACGCCGCAGTAGAGGAGGGACGAATCAGGTGGTCCGAACCGATGCGCATTGCATTCGAGCTGTTGAAGTCCACTCTGTCCTCGCCTCCCGTACTGGCTTTGCCAACAGGTGAAGGGACGTTCGTCCTGTATACAGACGCATGCAACTCTGCTGTGGGTGTGGTGCTGGCTGAACGCATTGGAGATGAGGAAAAGGTGATCGCCTATGAGAGTAAGGCACTCACAAAGCAACAGACGAGATGGCCGACTTACGATAAGGAACTCTGGGCGATCGTTCATGGCATCAGACATTTCCGTCAGTACACTGTTGGTGCCAGATTTGAAGTGGTGACCGACCACAAGCCGCTGGCAAACATACCGACATCGATCGCAGCAGAGCGAGACGGCACAGGACGTCGTGGTCGATGGGCGATCGAGCTGAGTTCTTTCGACTTCAATGTTCGGATCCGCAGCGGTCTGGCCCACGGGAACGCTGATGCGCTGTCTCGCAGACCACCAGATATGGCGTCTGCGGTCCGATCTGGTCAAGCCCAAGGCCAGGGGTGGTGTCCCGGTCGCTCTGTCTCAGAGAGAGGAGATAGAACGGAGACGGTGGGGTCAGTAGCGGGCGGCTCGCCCGCGCCGACGGAAGGCGGTTCGTCTGAGTCGGTTGTGACTCTTGTAGCTCCAACTGCTGTATTCTCAAGGCTTACGCAGGAACCGGCTGCTGTATCAGTCGCTGTGTCACAATCAGTCCAAGAACGGACCCTCCCTCCAATCGCCCAGGCGCAAGCCAGTGACGCGACGCTGTCGGCTCTCCGAAGAGCACACGAGAGGAAGGAGAAGCCAAGGCCTGCAGCGTTCGCTGGGTGGGGAGTGCTGCGAAAACACTGGAGCAAGGTGCGCGTCATGAATGGAGTAATCGGCATTGCCTCGGGTCGACAGTTCCAGGCGGCGGTGCCTCAAACTGAACGGGCCGAGATCATCCGACTGGCGCATGATGATCCATCGAGCGGGCACATGGGTCGCAGACGGACCATCGCCCGGGTGAAGGCTCGATTCGTCTGGCCGGGGATGAATGAGGACATCCGGAGCTTCTGTGCCTCGTGCACGCCGTGTCAGCGGCGGTACAGACCGGCACCCAAAAGACGAGCACCGATGGTTACCGAAGTTACCTCACGACCCTTCCAGAGAATAGCCATGGACATCACGGAGATGCCTGTGTCGAGAAGAGGCAACCGATATGTGCTCGTGATCATGGATTACTTCTCAAAGTTCGTACGAATCTTCCCGATGCCGAATCAGAAGACAGAAACGGTGATGGAGGCACTCCTTCACTGGGTTCAGGAGCTTGGTGTTCCCGAGAGGCTTCACACAGATCAGGGCGCTCAATTCGAATCTCTGATGATGCGTGAGCTGTATCAGAGGCTCGGTATCCACAAGACTAGAACAACGCCTTATCATCCTGAGAGCGACGGGATGGTGGAGCGCTTCATGAGGACCCTGAAAGACATGGTGTCGAAATACATCGACAGCCAGGGCCTTGACTGGGACGAAAGTACCAGATCATACGCCATGGCCTACAATTCTTCCCTCCACGAAACCACCGGTCACACACCTTTCTACATGATCCATGGCTTTGAGCCTCGGTTGCCTTTGGATGTAATGTACGGAACCGATGAAGTCGCAATACCAGCTGAAACCTTCCTGAACAAACGGCTGAAGAACATGAAGCGGGTCTTCGCACAGGTGAGGAGAGCCTCCTCCCAATCAGCTGCTCGAATGGCGGTTCGCCATGACAGCAAACTCAATTTTACCGCGTACCCAACGGGCTTGAAGGTGTGGGTACGAGACCACACTGCCGCTGTGGGAGGAAAACCGAAGCTGGGTCTGCCGTTTAAAGGACCGGTGACCATCGTCGAGAGAAGAGGCACACCGGGGGAGGAAGTTACCTACCGGATACAGGACGTCCGCGGCAAGACACGCGTCGTGCACCACAACGACCTCAAGGAGTTCATCCCTCGTCGGACCGACTTGCGGCCAGTTCAGGATCCGAGTGGTCCAAATGGACGTGGTGAGGCCGTGGGGGTGGATCCCGTGAGCGACTGTGGTAACGAGCATGGCGTTCTGCTCGAGGTGCCGCTAATGCACTTACTCGGGAGAGCTGGCCCATCTGGTGATGTGGGCGTCGCTCAGAGGGGAATGTTGCCGCCAATGTCATACGTGACCAGATCAGGCCGAGTGTCGCGACCACCTGAAAGGTTCCAGGCGGGACTATGAGTGTGGTGGAGGTGGTGAAGGCTGTGATTGTGTATATAGTTGTAATGTAAATAGCGTGTCGTAAGTGTCGCATTGTTCAATGTATGATTGTTTCCGTGAGGGGGGAGGGGTGTTACGGGCGGCTGTGACCGCCCGTTGTGGCATGCCTGGCGCCGCCCGTGGCGCCTCCCCGGCTGGCCGCGCCCGGCGCCGCCCCTGCCGCGTGGCCCTCGGGCGGGGTCGAGGGCTGGCGCTGGCTGGGCGGTCGGCGGCCCGGGAGAGGCAGGGAGACCGTGGTTACGAGCGGTTGGCTCTGTGGTTCTTGTTTGGGCCTCTGCCGATAATACAGTAAAGCATCGAGTCTGAGTGTGTTCAGCTCCCGCAACATTTGGCGCGGTCGGTAGGACTGCAGAAGACGACAAAGGGTGAGTTCATTAATTTCATTTGATGATATTTATTGAAATTTAGTTCATGAATGTTGATTATCGTAACTAGTCTGTGCTCGACAAAAAGCGGGCGGTTTGCTCAAAAATAGAACGCCGATATTTTCTGTTCTGAGGGGAACGTTAGGAATAAGGCGGTCCGCCTGGGTGCAGTTTTGAATAATTTGGTGAATTGTTTCCGCTGGCCATGGATTTCAACGACACTATTTTGGTATCGCGAACCCCTCGTTTTGCGGGTATAGAGACAGATGATTGGGAGCGGTGGATATCTCGTTTCGAGTCGTTAACGGTGGGACTCGGAGACGTTGAGCGAGTTAAGCGGCTGTTGCCTCTGCTGGATGGCGTCGCACTCGATTATGCGCATTCGCTGTATCAGGGTGACAGTTCGTACTCTGAGATAAAGTCAGGACTTGGGGTCCGGTTTGGTCGGTCAATCGAGCCCTTACAGGCGCAGGCCGAGCTGGGGCGCGCCTCCCAGTCGCCGGGGGAATCAGCTGAGAGCTTCGCTGACCGTATTAAGAGACTGGGGCGGGCTGCGTTCCCTCATTCTACCGGTCCGTCAGGGGAGGGAAAAGGTCCTGAGGAAACGTATGCAGAGAGGGCGTTCGTGATGAAAACCCTGACGAGTCGGTTCATATGTGGACTTCGGGATGAGTGGCTCCAGACGAAACTGTGCCACCGTAATCCTGAGTCACTGTCTGCGGCTGTAGCGGTGATCCGAGAGCTGCATAAACGCCAGGAGGTCGTCCAGGCGGTACGCGCTGCTAACCCATCGACGCATACAGGTACTGGGCCCCTTCCCCTGGGTGCTGTAGCGTCAGCTGTTCATGCAGAGGTAGGAGGTGGGTCGCAGCAGGATGCAAGGATAGCTCAGCTGCAGCAGGAGATCGGCCAGCTGCGGTCTTCGTTGGAGGCGTTCGCCGTTGCCAAGACGGACCACCTGCCTGAGGCTGTCAAATGTTACGGGTGTGGTGCCCCCGGCCATTTTCGGCGTGACTGCCCGGTGGTACGCCGTGGTCAGCCGAGAACTGGACCGAGAGCCACCAGGGTGAAATGTTTTTCGTGCGGGCAGGAGGGTCACATTCGGAGCAACTGTCAGTCGGCTGTACAAGCTGCCACCCCGCTCCAACCGTTTTGTTTATTCTGTGGCGAGGCTGGGCACTGGATGGCGGCATGCCATTCTCGCCTGCAGCAGGGGCCTCCAGCAATGGGTGGACGTCGGGGGCTGATGTCGAGGGAAGCCCTTCCATCTGATAAGCCGGCGGAAAACTAGGGGCAGCTGGCCCTGTGGGACAAGAGCCGGCTGCGTGTATCCAGTCCCGATTAACTGCAACAGCCATTCGAGTCCACTTGGGCAGCCTCGAAGTATGGGCGCTGGTCGATTCGGGTGCCGACTTTTCCATGGTCAGGGATGGGCTCCAGCAGCGGTTGAAAACGGAACTGGCTTGTCAGGCCACCACCCCGACGCGGTCCGCGAAGGGAGCTGGTGGTAGCCCCCTGAACATCGTTGAGGTGCTCCGTGATGTCCCTATCCAGGTGGAGGAGGAGTCGATTGTGTGTCCACGACTGGCTGTGGTGTCGGGGCTGGTCTATGACGTGATCCTTGGACGTGACTTCTGTTGCCAAAACAGAACTATCATTGACGATGAGAAGGGGGTGATCCGTATGAAAGGGATGACGATTCCACTTCCAACATACCCTGAGATCCGTCCCCCGCGGGCTAGAGTCATTCTTGGCGATGCAGTAACACTACCAGGTCGTTCGGTAACAACGGTAGCAGCAGTGGTGCAGCGACTTGATGGCCAGGGACCTTTTGTGACGTCAGCAGGCTCGGTAAGTGGGATGATGGAGCCAAGCCGCACGGCGGAGCGTGAGGATCTATTGATTCCACGGGCTGTGGTGGTGATCGCCTCCAATGGCACCATACCTATCCGGTTGACGAATGTCGGAGCGGAGGGCGTCCGTCTCTTGAAGGGCTCTGATGTCGGGACGTTCCTTGCGTTTGGGGGCGGTGAAGACGCCCTGTGTGTTTTGTGTCCCGGGGCAGACTGTGCCGATTGCAATGTGGCGAGCTGTGGAGATGGAGGTAATCCATCTCATGATCCTGGAGAGGTGGAACCGGAGGTGCAACAAGCCCTGTCACCAGAACTGACAGACTTGAGTGAGAGAGGTCGTAACAAACTACGGGGTTTATTTGAGACCTACAGTGACGTCTTCAGTAAAAGACCGGGAGACATTGGTCGTACAGGTGTGACAAAACACAGGATTGACACGGGGGATGCAGTCCCAGTCAAACAACGTCCACGACGGATACCCATGAAAGTCCGAGACCAGGTAGAGAAACAAAAAGAAAAGATGTTACAGGATGGTGTCATTGAGGAAAGCGAAAGTCCGTGGTGTTCGCCGGTCGTGTTGGTGCGCAAGAAAGATGGATCCTTCCGCTTCTGCGTCGACCTGAGGGCTGTGAACGCAGTGACGAAGGGCTTCGCCATGCCGCTCCCACGAATCGACGACTCGCTCGATACCCTGTCAAGGGCGAGGTGGTTTACCACGCTGGACATGGCCACAGGGTATTGGCAGGTTGAACTGGCGGCTGAAGATCGAGAGAAGACGGCATTTTCGACTGGAAAAGGCCTCCATCAGTTCAGAGTCATGGCAATGGGTCTCAAGAACGCCAGCGGCACTTTCCAGAAGATGATGGAACTGATTCTCGCAGGCCTTGACACCAAAAGCTGTTTGGTGTACTTGGATGACGTCATCTTGTTCAACAGGACCGAGGAAGAACATCTGGCTACCCTGCAGGAGGTACTCCTGAGGATTCAGCAAGCCGGGCTGAAGCTAAAGGCACAGAAATGTCGATTCGCACGCAAGGAGGTGACTTTCCTTGGACATCTCGTCTCCGAGGAAGGGATACGTCCAGATCCGCATAACGTGGACAAGGTCCTGGCCTGGCCGCAGCCGTCATCTGAGGAGGAGATGAAAAGCTTCTTAGGCCTGTGCGGGTACTACGCGCGGTTTATTCAGGGGTATGCCGCGATTACAAAGCCACTTAGGGACGCCGCAGTAGAGGAGGGACGAATCAGGTGGTCCGAACCGATGCGCATTGCATTCGAGCTGTTGAAGTCCACTCTGTCCTCGCCTCCCGTACTGGCTTTGCCAACAGGTGAAGGGACGTTCGTCCTGTATACAGACGCATGCAACTCTGCTGTGGGTGTGGTGCTGGCTGAACGCATTGGAGATGAGGAAAAGGTGATCGCCTATGAGAGTAAGGCACTCACAAAGCAACAGACGAGATGGCCGACTTACGATAAGGAACTCTGGGCGATCGTTCATGGCATCAGACATTTCCGTCAGTACACTGTTGGTGCCAGATTTGAAGTGGTGACCGACCACAAGCCGCTGGCAAACATACCGACATCGATCGCAGCAGAGCGAGACGGCACAGGACGTCGTGGTCGATGGGCGATCGAGCTGAGTTCTTTCGACTTCAATGTTCGGATCCGCAGCGGTCTGGCCCACGGGAACGCTGATGCGCTGTCTCGCAGACCACCAGATATGGCGTCTGCGGTCCGATCTGGTCAAGCCCAAGGCCAGGGGTGGTGTCCCGGTCGCTCTGTCTCAGAGAGAGGAGATAGAACGGAGACGGTGGGGTCAGTAGCGGGCGGCTCGCCCGCGCCGACGGAAGGCGGTTCGTCTGAGTCGGTTGTGACTCTTGTAGCTCCAACTGCTGTATTCTCAAGGCTTACGCAGGAACCGGCTGCTGTATCAGTCGCTGTGTCACAATCAGTCCAAGAACGGACCCTCCCTCCAATCGCCCAGGCGCAAGCCAGTGACGCGACGCTGTCGGCTCTCCGAAGAGCACACGAGAGGAAGGAGAAGCCAAGGCCTGCAGCGTTCGCTGGGTGGGGAGTGCTGCGAAAACACTGGAGCAAGGTGCGCGTCATGAATGGAGTAATCGGCATTGCCTCGGGTCGACAGTTCCAGGCGGCGGTGCCTCAAACTGAACGGGCCGAGATCATCCGACTGGCGCATGATGATCCATCGAGCGGGCACATGGGTCGCAGACGGACCATCGCCCGGGTGAAGGCTCGATTCGTCTGGCCGGGGATGAATGAGGACATCCGGAGCTTCTGTGCCTCGTGCACGCCGTGTCAGCGGCGGTACAGACCGGCACCCGAAAGACGAGCACCGATGGTTACCGAAGTTACCTCACGACCCTTCCAGAGAATAGCCATGGACATCACGGAGATGCCTGTGTCGAGAAGAGGCAACCGATATGTGCTCGTGATCATGGATTACTTCTCAAAGTTCGTACGAATCTTCCCGATGCCGAATCAGAAGACAGAAACGGTGATGGAGGCACTCCTTCACTGGGTTCAGGAGCTTGGTGTTCCCGAGAGGCTTCACACAGATCAGGGCGCTCAATTCGAATCTCTGATGATGCGTGAGCTGTATCAGAGGCTCGGTATCCACAAGACTAGAACAACGCCTTATCATCCTGAGAGCGACGGGATGGTGGAGCGCTTCATGAGGACCCTGAAAGACATGGTGTCGAAATACATCGACAGCCAGGGCCTTGACTGGGACGAAAGTACCAGATCATACGCCATGGCCTACAATTCTTCCCTCCACGAAACCACCGGTCACACACCTTTCTACATGATCCATGGCTTTGAGCCTCGGTTGCCTTTGGATGTAATGTACGGAACCGATGAAGTCGCAATACCAGCTGAAACCTTCCTGAACAAACGGCTGAAGAACATGAAGCGGGTCTTCGCACAGGTGAGGAGAGCCTCCTCCCAATCAGCTGCTCGAATGGCGGTTCGCCATGACAGCAAACTCAATTTTACCGCGTACCCAACGGGCTTGAAGGTGTGGGTACGAGACCACACTGCCGCTGTGGGAGGAAAACCGAAGCTGGGTCTGCCGTTTAAAGGACCGGTGACCATCGTCGAGAGAAGAGGCACACCGGGGGAGGAAGTTACCTACCGGATACAGGACGTCCGCGGCAAGACACGCGTCGTGCACCACAACGACCTCAAGGAGTTCATCCCTCGTCGGACCGACTTGCGGCCAGTTCAGGATCCGAGTGGTCCAAATGGACGTGGTGAGGCCGTGGGGGTGGATCCCGTGAGCGACTGTGGTAACGAGCATGGCGTTCTGCTCGAGGTGCCGCTAATGCACTTACTCGGGAGAGCTGGCCCATCTGGTGATGTGGGCGTCGCTCAGAGGGGAATGTTGCCGCCAATGTCATACGTGACCAGATCAGGCCGAGTGTCGCGACCACCTGAAAGGTTCCAGGCGGGACTATGAGTGTGGTGGAGGTGGTGAAGGCTGTGATTGTGTATATAGTTGTAATGTAAATAGCGTGTCGTAAGTGTCGCATTGTTCAATGTATGATTGTTTCCGTGAGGGGGGAGGGGTGTTACGGGCGGCTGTGACCGCCCGTTGTGGCATGCCTGGCGCCGCCCGTGGCGCCTCCCCGGCTGGCCGCGCCCGGCGCCGCCCCTGCCGCGTGGCCCTCGGGCGGGGTCGAGGGCTGGCGCTGGCTGGGCGGTCGGCGGCCCGGGAGAGGCAGGGAGACCGTGGTTACGAGCGGTTGGCTCTGTGGTTCTTGTTTGGGCCTCTGCCGATAATACAGTAAAGCATCGAGTCTGAGTGTGTTCAGCTCCCGCAACACTCTGTCCAGATCGGAATAGAGGCGAGGGAGGTGGTGGGTGGGTGTGTCATCGTGGGGTACTGGAGGCACAGAACAGCGGAAACATGTATTACGCCGTTCGGCAAGATATTGATTCTTTGACGATGTGCGAGTCCGCGCTGTCGTCGACACTATACGACTACATGACACTTCTCGACCGCCACATGCCGAGCACCGGCTGACTGACCTTTCCCAGGTGGCAGAGGTGCGCCAGCGCCATGCGTGCGTTGAACGTCTTCCCGGAGCCAGTCTCGCCGGTGAAGACGATGGTCTGGGCACGCTGATGGTGCGCCATGTCCTGGTGCGCCCGGTCCGCCACGGCGTACACGTGCGGCGCGTTATCGGAGCGCGCACGAGAACAGTAGGCCGCGTGTGTCTTAGGGGAGAATACGGGACACAGCCGAAATAGCTGTCAGCTACAATAACGGCGGCAGACAGATGGGTTGCACTGGTGTGACCAGACTTCACCAATATCGGGGCACTGGGCTTGATCGAATAGGTGCTGATGCGTAGAAAGAGCACAGCAACCTTTGTGATACTGGCCTCTTTAGTTAAGCTAGGTTAGGAACGACAAGACCCATCGTCTAGCTTCCAGCCAAGCGTAACTCTTTCGGCGTGTTTCTAACTCCTGCTCACTCGTTCAGAACGGGCCTAGCTGATCTCTGTCGCCTAACCAGCATGCTGCTAAATCTTCCTGCGATTTAACAAGTCTGGCTCCTCGTCCGCTCGCTGGGTTTATTCGCCAGTCTCTTTGCTCACCTTGGCATCATAGAGCGGCTTCACGCAGTACGGGTTGACGGCGATCAGCACGTCGGCCACGAACGTGTAGATCATGTCGCGGTGGAACCGCTTCTCCAGCAGGTTTAGGATAGTGTCGTCGGTGACGTCCTCCAGGGCCGCGAGGTCGTCCTGCAGGATCTCCAGTGACTTGGAGTGCGGCCGCGTCTGGATATGGCAGTGGGGCGTCAGGGCAGGACCTTCAGCGAATTGGAGTGGGGATGCGTCTGGCGAGGCAGCGCGATGAAGTCAGTTCTCCTACTGGATAACTTTGCTTACCATTTTGATAACCCAGTCTGAATCCCTTCACCCAGGCCGACCCGTATTGGGAAAAATGCATGAAATGAGAGGCACGGAAGGTGACGAGAGGAGGTTCATTGACCTTGTGCGGACACTCATCCATGCCGTCACGACTTCATCGATGTCAGCCGTCAATGACCCACAGGTACCCTGCCATGGAGGTGACCTGGACCACCCAGGGATAGTCGACAAACACCCAAGAGGATGTGACATCGCCCATAGGACACATACTTAGAGGGAATGGTCACCGATGTTCTTTTAACTGACTCGCAGGTATCCAGCCCTGGAGATAGCCTGTGCCGCCCCGGGACAGTGAAAGACTCTGAGGGGATGTGTTCACTGACATACCCGCAGGTAGTCGGCTCTGGAAGTAACCTGAGCCGGCTGGGGACGGTAAACAGACTGGGTTCGGGCAATGTCTCCCACACTAACATACCCTCAGGTATCCAGCCTTGGAGGTGACCTGGGCCGGCTGGACGGTCTCTGCCGGCCCGCTGTCGGCCAGTAGCTGGGCCAGCTCGTCCCTGATAGCGGCCAGTCGCGGCTCGAGCCTGGTCAGGAACGGGTGGGTGGCCACCTCCTCCATCAGAGGACGACTCTCGTCGTTCTTCTCCAGACACCTGATGGAGGGCCGGGCCAGACGTGACAACAGCGACGGTGTAGTTTTGTATCAACTTGCATATAACTCAGAGAAGCGACTTTGTACTAAATTGTTCCCACCTTTATGTAAAATAAAGTCATCCACCAGTTAAGTCTCCCTTCCGAGTATTTCTGAGTAGCATGAGGTTTCTCCAGGAACGCACAAGATCGCTCTCGAACTGGACCGACGACATATCAAGCACCATTTAGTTAGTCATTCATATTGTGCGTTTAGGTATCCAGATTGTCATTTTAGTTCAACCTGTCTGCGCGCAGCCTCTTCCCCATGCGGTCAGACTATGGCGGCGCCGCTGACTTACTCCGCGATGAAGTCCAGGTAGGCCTGGCTCCATTCGGTGGGCTTTGCCAGTGTAGGCGGTGGGTTACGGGTGATCTGGAACATGGCCCGCACGGGGTGCACACTGGCCAGCGGCGGCACGCCGTCACCCAACTCGATGGCAGTGATCCCTGCGGCGAGCGGAAGTTGGCGTCAGTATATGGCTTCAGCGGCTGGGTTCGCTGTTGTGTTTGGTGCTACGGAAAACTTCACTCGCAATTGAGCACAAAGCCTAGGCACGTATTACAACGAACCGGCTTCTTATAGATCACCTGATGTATGTACATACTATTGGTCTCAAGATAAGGGCTCAGGCGACCTGTAGTTTTGATGCGGTGAATACTATTACCCTCGCCAGTCGCCACAGCTCGGGCCGAGTGCACCCCTCCTCCTACCCAGCGCCACCCCACTCGAGTTGCGGCGAGGGTGAGGATACTACCGCATCCGAACTATAGGTCGCCTGGGCCCTTATCTTTAGACCAATAGTACCATCCATCTGACAAAACCGGAAGTGTCAACAGTTATAACGCAGCTGGATTGCCGTACGGTCCGTGTCGTTCGGGCTCGCTCGCGGCCGGGGTTCGGTGACGTACCGAGCGACCAGACGTCAGCGCGGATGTCGTACTCGGCGCCGTGCTGCTGGTCACACAAGATCACCTCCGGAGCCATCCAGTAGGGTGTGCCAATCGAGGTGCCCCGACGAGCCATCGTGGACGGCAGGTGACGCGATATGCCTGTCCGGAGGTTGACATGGAGGTCAGGGAAAGACAGGGTATCGGGGCCATGTCAATTAGCGTACCCCGGGTAGAGGAGATTGTGAACAGGTTCAGGGACAGCACACTGCTGACTGCACACAAGTGGCAGGAAGCACACGATATGGCCAACAGTGCCCGGGATGGTGGCATGCCATACAGGAGGCAGGAAGCGATGCGCGGGCAAGGTTTTATTTTGGATAGCAACTAGTCGGTCAGGTGTTGTATACGTAAATGGAAACGCTTATATAATGCACATAAGTACACGTGTGCGCACGTAGCCACCAATTATTTATCTATCCCCACTCTCCAGTAGGTATGACTTATGAGGTACCCGATCTGGCGGCTGGTATACCCAAGTAATCAAGAATGTTAATGCAATTAACTATTGCTCGCTCGGGCACGAGCACGTCATAACGTTATAAGCACTCCAAGAAAACAGCGGGGGATTGCTTACGTACCTGGAAAATGGTAGGTAAAATGCGGGGACGGGTTCACGGGGCTTCACGATCTCGGGCAATACGATGGGCGTTATTGGGATATAGGAAACCCTACAAAGAAAAAAAATAAAGGATTATTACACTGACGATTTCTTCCATATGCTGGAAGACCTGGATTAGTTGTTAGTAATGGCGCTTGTGAATGCTCCCTGTTCAATGTTCATGTTAATGTTACTTTATATCAATGTTACTTTTAGCGAACTATCGTTGTAATTAATGGGACAAAATATATTGATCAATGTTTAATTTTTAAATGTAAAACCGCGGAAACCCGCAATATGGTCGCCACCCACCGAAGTCGACGAGCTTGATCTCGCCGTTCTGGGCCATCAGGATGTTCTGCCCCTTGATGTCGCGGTGTATCACGTGGTTCCGGTGCAGGTGGCAGGCGGCCTGAGGTCATAGAGACGAGAGTCACGTGCTCACAGTTTCACGGACAACATGCTGGTGCTTATTCTGGTGCTTTGATCGATATCATCTCGACAGGGCTTAGCGTAAATTTATTTTACTTTTCAGAGGGCGGGGAATTAATTCATCGTTGTTTTATAGGATAGGTACATACATTGTTTTTAACTCTATTCAGTTTAAAGAGAAGTTATACATATATGTTGGTATGAAGTCACCACACGAAGGCACCTTTTTTGGTTTACGTTATTATTGGTGCACTGCAGACGCGTGATGAGCGCAGTTCAAACATGAATCGTAAGGACACACGTTTCTTTTGACTTGCGCATTAGTCACCGCTGCTCTGACCTGGACGGTGTGGTGGAGAATGAAGGCGATGTGGTCCTCCTTCATGACGTGTCCGCTCTCCTTCAGACGCTTCACCAGGTCCGTTACCGACCCGCCCGAGCAGTACTGGAACGCAAGCACCGGTGACCGATGTCACAGCGGAAACCGGCGAATGAAACAGCATTATTCCAACATTATAGGATTATAGTGCGATGCATGAGTAACACCAATGCCCAATGCAATCGCATACATATTCTTGTTTTAATCCTGGTTTAGATGCTTTGAATGCCGATATTTACTGTTCCGATAGTCGATACATATTTATATGCATATTTGTTATGCTTTTTTAACACTAGGAGATAGTGATGAGCCTTTTATGCATGATATTCTTAGTCTTACGAGTTACGACCTCGCTGCTCTTACCTCCATGACCATCCATATCTGTTCGACGCCGCTGCTCGAGGTCTTTTTGAAAATGCCGTGCAGTTTGGGAATGTTCTGGTGAACCGAGAGGTCCTTCAAAATTCGGTACTCCTCCTCAATGTCAGGGAAAGTCTCCTCCGTGTTGTCCACTATCTTGATGGCCACCTTGGTACCTGAAATAGATAGAATGGCAGACATGAACAAAATATTTGGTGCTTCCCTTCTTACCCGAGTTGACATTCTGACAGAGTCAATTGGTCTTTCTAATTATGTCATGCGCTCTATATGATCAACATTTGCTATGCTTCTCACTAAATTACGATAACATATATTCGCTTGTTTATCCACGGAACGGAGCAAAATCCAGCGATAAAAATGCTTCGAAAATGGACAATGCCTATCTATGTACTGCAAATAAATGCATACAATGACGACCTTTTAACCGACGGTAGGTATATTGATTGCCCCGATGAATCGCAATAATTGTTATTGATCGCACATTATTATTGAACAGTGGCGGGGCCACAGCACCTGAGCTGTTCTCGGTGGCCGCGAAGATCTCTCCGTAGGTCCCCTCGGCGATTCTGTCGCCCAGCTGGTAAAGTCCATCGGGCTGAGCCAGCTCTTCCACGCGCAGGTAGCACCCGACAGTAGACATGGCGGCTGGTGGGGCTGCCGTGCGGTCACAGGCGCAGGCCGAGACGGGTCGCTGGAACAACAGGACGCAGACGCTCGATACTGGCCTAACGCATTGATTGACATGATGAATTGATGCTGAATCCCTCTTTGCATTTAATCCAACTTTTAAGCGAACGTATCGATACTTCCAATAACCATCCGAAGACCAAATTGAAACTATATGCTTCTTCTTTGTGGTCAAGATCAATTGTTTAGGCAATAGCGCACATGAATACAATACAGCTGGTAGAGTTATTTTCTGTACCGGAAATACAAAAGGCCATTTACTTTATACGGAGCGTAGCGCAAGGAGCTGCCACTTCCCACCATACGCGTCGGAGGAATCTTTCGTCGTCCTACTTTCACAGACCTCCGGGAGGGCGGAGAAATAGTGTTGTGCGGGCGGGAAATAAAGATCGTTTTGGATCATTTTGCAGCTTCCACTGAGCACTTCGGTTAGACCTTGTTACATAGCACAGATACACAAAGGCGTCGACGATTTCATTGTGGACGTATGTAGGATTGTGTAATACGTTTGTGTGTGTTCCTCAATCCTCACCTACAGCAGTTGCCCTGGACACTGCAGAGACAGGTGGCGAGCAGCAGTCTCCGGTCGCCTGCAGCAGTCCGTCAGATCTCTCCTCTCCCCTGCAGTGGCCGGCAGCAGCGGGCGGTCTGAGCCGCTCTCACTGACCCGAGGGGCGCGTCTCCTGCGGCGACCCGTGACTGCCGACGCCGGAACGCCTCTGCCGGCCGCCGGCTCCGTCTGCCGCCTGCTCGGCTGGGGCTTCCGTGGCACACTAAGCCTTTGAGCTTGTTAGCGAAGCCACCCATCGGCGCTGAGCCGCAACTGGGCGCCACTCGCAGTGATTCGCCTGGAAGACCGCCGCCTGCCCACTGCCGACTCTGATCAGGCAGTGGTACACTTCTGTCACCTGTGACGTGTCCGAGTGTAGACAGACACGGAAGTTATGCCTTTTTTATGCTCTCCCTCATTCAGTTGAAAATCAGTTGTATGACGCAGGTATTTGATAGTCACTAGCAGATATGTGCATGGATCCGAGAAAATGGATCTGGGATCTGATCCCAACTGATCCTGATCTCGGATCTGACGGGATCATAGATCCAGCTCTGTAATTTATCGAGAGATCCGTAGGGAACACAGATCCGAGTCTCATCTGTTGCTTGAGATCCAGTGAGATCAAAGATCCTCACTTACTTTTTGTCAATATGTACATATATCCCAAAAAGCACTTGTTTCAATTCACAAACGTTCTGTTTACGAGCGAGCGAGCGCAGCGAGCGAAGCGAAGTCTTTTCAATATAACGGGAAAATCTCAGTATGAGCGGCCCGGCCCGGCCCGGCCCGGCCTGTAACGCTTTTGAGAGGCTTATATCTCAGCAACCGCTAGACCGATTGGCCTGCGGTCTTTTTTGCTGGGTAGCCCCATCCCTTCTACCCCGTAATTGACTACTTTTGATACATCTCAGTGACCGTCGTGGCACGTGCCACGTGAAAAGTCAAGGGTGTTCAAGCAGTTTTGCAAAAGTAATGATTTTGAGAGGCCCATATCTCAGCAGCGGCTTGAGCGATTGTCTTGCGGTAATTTTTATAGGGTAGCTGCATCCCTTCTACCAAAGGGCGGATACTCTTGATCTATGTGAGTGACCCCCACTGCACGTGCAAAATACAAAAAGAAGAGGTGCCAAATTTGTTCCCATTTCAGTAACTCGGTAATTTCTGGGGTGATTTCGCTGAAACTTGGCATACAGGTAGGCACCCACCAGGCAATGCATTCCCATGTGTTGCGGTTAGGGTGCTACTGCACGTGCGCACGTGCAGGGGGCGTTTCTAGATCTCGAGAACGGCTGGGCCGATTGCGCTCAAATTTGGTACACGGTTGGGGACAGGTTAGTAGGGTGCCGTGCAAAAGTCATTTTGGACCCCGTTTGCACGTGCGCACGTGCAGAATGCCGCTTCCAGATCTAAGGAACGTCCGGGCCGATTGCGTTAAAATTTGGCACACCGCTAGTGACCGGTTAGAAGGGTGCTTTGCACAAGCCCACTGGAAGTACCCTCTCGCCCTTCCGCACGTGCAGGGCTCACTATCTCGCTCGCTCGTTCTTAGCCCAAAAGGCCCAAAAGGCGTTTTACTGGTTTAATGATTTTGTATTGTATTGTATTGTATTACCTTCATGGACAATCCACGCGGGGCGTGACGATTACAGTCCAGAGTCTGAGTCGGGCACAAACAAAAACATGCGGGGGCAAGAAACACAGGCATACAGATTCAAACGCTGGACATTCGCTCTCTCTATATACAAACGGACGATTCAAGACAGCACACCGCACACGGATGTCGCACCTCCTTCCCCTGACACGGGTCATCGTCGGGCGGTCGTCATCGCCGGACAGACTGCAGCCTTGGCCGCACGGGCGAATTGGGCGGGGCGCTGTTCGATGACACCGGGAGGCAGACTGTTGAGTAGCGCCGCGGCCCGGTAGGCGAACCGTCGCTTGCCAGTCTCGAGCCGCGAGCGTGGAAGGTGGAAAAGGTCATGTCGTGTGGATCTCTCTCGCGCGTCACTGTTATTCGTGAAGATGGCAGCTAGTGCTTCGGGCTCGTCGTTGCTTATTATTTTCTGCGCAGTTACCATGGTTTTAACATCGGCCATAGCATTCGGAGGCATCCATCCGAGTGAATCGCGGAGGCCAGAGACGTGATCGAATTTCCGGCGGCCGAATATGACTCGTGCTGCAAAGTTTAGAATTTTTTTGGAGTCGGTCGAAGTTTTTCTGGGAGCCGTTTCCATATACAGTGAGGCAGTACTGGACGCGCGAGATGACGAGTGCAGTCACGATCGTTTTGAGGATACCGTCTGGGAGGCAGTGTCGTGCGTGGGAGAGGCCGATCAGTACGCCCGTGCAGCGACGGCTCAGCTCGGCCACGTGTGCTTCCCAGGTGAGTGCGCCGTCGAATACAACACCCAGGTTTCCCACCTGCGCGCACGGCAGGAGCTCAGCGTCGCGGAAAGAGATTTTGAAGCGAGGCAGGTTACGTAGGTTTTGTCGGCTACCGAATACCATCAGTTGAGTTTTAGAAGCGTTGACTTTCAGGGCGTGTGCGCAGAACCATGCGTTAAGTGACTCTAGCGATGCCTCCATGCGCGAGATGAGACTCCTGATGTCGTTGCGTGGGCCGCTCACCAATATCTGGGTGTCGTCTGCGTACTGATAAGCGGTGGCGTCTCCGGCAAATAGTGAGAGGTCGTTGGAGAATATAGTGAAGAGGAGGGGACCCAGAGCCGAACCCTGGAAAACTCCTACGGTGTTTGGGAGCGGTCGAGAGGTTATCTTACGGCCGGTTTTGTCTTTCAGGGATACACTCTGCGTGTGTCCCTGAAGATAAGCGGAAAACCAGGAGGTCTCAATGCCGTAGATTTGGAGCTTTTTGACAAGGAGTTCATGGTCAATGACGTCAAAACATTTGCTAAGGTCTATGAGGCATAGCATTGAGATCTCACCCCTATCGGTGGCGGCAAGGATGCTATCTGTGACTGACAGCAGTGCAGTCTCAGTGGAGTGTCGGGGGCGGAATCCGTGTTGGGTAGACGAAAGAAGGTGGTTATGGGTGAATTCATCTAACTCTACTTGTGACTCGGCCCCAGCTCTAGCCACCCAACGGCTGTGATCGCAAGTCATAATCCATAGTTTTGTGTCACTAATTGGCAGTGGTGGGCACTCGTAACTTGACCGGGACTACGATAACGATAATTCGATAACCTCTTTCGAGGTCAGCGACTTCGACAACGATAACTCGATGACTAAATCGGTCACTTCAATAACTCGATAACGATAACGTTAACTTAAAAAAGAAAGAAATCGAAAGGATAAAATATTTGACAGGAATAAGCTTCTAATGAATATTTAGCCCATTCGCTCATACAACACCATTATTACCCAGTTGCTTACACAAAAAGGAGGGCTTAGAATAGTGAAAATGTTATTTTTGTCGTACAAACAAACAAACAAACGTGCAAACCAAAGCTCGAATGTCTTTGGCGACAGAGCTTGTTGGACCGAAAGACATTCCAAATAGCATTTTTTCAGTGCTTGCTATCTCAGTTTAAAACCCCATGTTGAAGGTGAACTATTTAATACGCCCGCGTCTATTTGATGATGTTATCGTTATCGATCGACCGGAACGGGGACTTCGATAACGCTACTTCGATAACGATAATCAATAACGATAACCTTGATAAAACGTTATCGTCGATAACGACTTCGAGAATCGTCATCGATGGGAGTTATCGAAGTCCCCACCACTGCTAATTGGCATAGAAAGCCTTTAAAACATGGTTTCAAATATGGTGCATGGTGGGATCCACTCAGATCATGATCCATTTTCTTAACCCTCGCCCGTAAACGGCGATCTGCCATCTTCGCCCATGCAGGGGGGGGCTGGTGCGACCCCCCCCCCCCTTGGCGTTTGAAAACGGAGCGTCGTAGAGCTTAGCGGAAAAAACCAACGGATTGCTCTCAACGAGATCTCGCGATTGGTGGTTTATTTTTTGGTCCTAGGTCAACATTTGACCTACTTTTGACCGGTCAAAGGTCAAATTTTCGGAAAAATATACTTTTTTCAACTTTCCGCGGCGATTGCGGCAAAACGGTGGGAGATATCGACTTGAAACCTTCACTATCGTGTTCCTTGATCAATTCTCTATCGTTTGGTATGTATTTCGTTTCCCTAGCTCTAAAAATGGCGCGTTGGGAGCGCCGGAAGTCGGCAAGGTCACAGTCGGCGGCAGAAATTCGAAAAATCAAAATTTAAATTTTTGAAATCTGATTGTATTTTTGGATTTGGAAGGTCCATTTGCTCCCTATAGAAGCTAATATTGCTGCATATTCCCATTGAGGTGACAAGAATTAGCAAAATAGTGGTTCGGGCGCTTTTCAAAAATAGTACCGGACGCTGTTCCTCTTGTGACGTCATAGCTCCGTGACCTGACCTGACCCGGTCAAGTTTCTTATACCATATGATAGCCAATACTTGCCCCAACATGCATGGGAAGTTTCATCACGATCCATCGACCGATGTCCGTACCACCGGCAGGAAACCTCGGGCGTTGGCACTCAGTTTGTGAAAATCCGGCCGGAGGCTGTTCCCTTTGTGACGTCATAACTCCGTGACCTGACATGACCCGGTCGAATTTTTTTTACCAAAAGATGCGCAAGGTTTGCCCCATAAGGTACCCAAAATTTGGCGGCGCTGCGCGCCGCCGTTTTTGCACTATTTCCGAAAAACCTCAGGGGGGGTTGCACCAACCCCCCCCTACATGGGCGAGGGTTAATTTATCGTTAGATCATATGAGATCATAGATCCAAGATATATTTTCCACGCCGGATCCGGTGGGATCCCAGGTAGATCCCAACCTGTACTTTGCTTCGAGATCCACTGAGATCATTGATCCATCACTCGGATTCATGCACACTGTCTGGTCACAAGGTATATGGCCACAATGCCAATCGCATTTTCATATAAGTTCAGGCCCCTGTCGCCCTATGACGACTACATCAGTGGGGGCGTTCCACGACAAATCGACAAGTGCCCTGCACCCTCATATTTTATTTTTTGCTTAAAATTGGTCTAATGGGTTGTGATGGGCGGGGAAGCCAGCTGTGGCAAGGATTTTTTTCTTCGAACAACGGTTTCCGAGATATAGCCTCGAGCAATTCTTGGAGTTCGCGCTGCAGCCCTATGTTTGGCGGCCTATAACTCAGAAACTATTGGTTTTTTACGATAAAAACTTCTTAGGGTCACATCAACATTTCAGGTCATGGTTTGCACACGGCCGGTGTTCTCAAGCTGTTTCATAGGGCCTGACTGGGCCCGGCTGTTTGCAAACGGACATAATTTTCATACCGCCTGTAATGTAACATACCTATATTCAGATTTCAACAACTGTCGTAGCATCAAATGCCGATGTGGTGCACTCAAAAGCCGGAATTGGCCCTTGGATGCCGTAAGGACCCTTTTAACCCGCGCCCCACTGGGGTCTGCGTATAACCCTCGCCCGCACATGGGGGGGGGGTTGCCACCCCCCCCCCCAGGTAGTCTTTCTGCACTGCACTCAACATTTTTAGAGCTAGGAGGCTGATTTTTCGTATAGTTGCTCTTCTATCCTTTCTTGATGTTCACTGAAAATTTCAAGTTTCGGTGTTTTTTGGTTTCGGAGATATGACCTTGTTTTGCAGGTCATGTCATGACCCAAATGGCAAATTCTCAACATCTTGCGTTGGCTATGGGCCTTGTGAGCTTTTGACACCTTGATTTCGGCCTTTTTTGTCAGTCTTACCTCCCACCTATCATGGAACATGTTGTTCGACGATGTACAGATGTCAAGGTCAGGGTCAAGGTCAACCTAGGTCATCTAAGATAATTGCGTTTTAGGCAAGCGGAATTTATTTTTTTGTTATTTTTTTTAATGCATTGTTGGTAAAAGCTTCTCAGATCATGATTTCATGTAATATGGACACATAAACAATCGGTGCACACATCAGTATACACACAGACACACACAGACATACAAACACATATAATTGACCTTGACCTAACTTGACCTGAAACGACCTCAGCAGCAAAAACCTGGTCGGGTAGTGTGACTAAGAGGTTCTAGCTGGCTTGGCACCAGAAAACGGCATCGTCATCGGTATATGATAAGCAGCGCACTTGATATCCAACGGTGACCCAAAACAGCAACATTTTTTAATTTGACCTGACCTGGAAGGTCAATGACTGACCTGAGAAGGTAAAACTGGGTATCATTGGATTCGTCTCTTCCCAAAGAATCTTTTTGGACTTTACCGCTAAGCTCTATCTCCAACAGGAACGAAATGGCGCGGAGGGGGGGGTGGCAACCCCCCCCCCCCATGTGCGTTCTAGGATGGGAAAATGGCATGTGCGGGCGAGGGATAACGCCCCCCACTGGGGGGGGGGGCTCTTCATAGTCCCCCCCCCTCCTAACTCCGAAACTACTGGACTGATCGTCAAAATTTGAACGGCGTCTGATAGCCCCGGAAAAACTGTCGAACGAAACCTAATTTCATTGACCTCGAGGTCACCGATGACGTCACAGGTCATGTCAAAGTAAAAATCATTAGTATTTTGGCTTGTTCAGTGTTCACATTTTGGGTTCTGGCCGCCGTCTTACAAGTCAGATCAGGCTCATTTTTGGTAGGTATACCTACAAACTCGTGAACAGATGCTTTAGATACCCTGAGGGTACCAAACTTGTACCTTGATTTTCAGGTCAGGGTCAGGTCATCACAGGTCACGGAAATATTATATCATGCGTCGGTCACGTGACACATGTTTTATGATCCATTTAGGCCATATACTTCGAATTTGATGTCGTTTGTGTCATTCGAGGTCATTTTCAGTTGAATTTAGCTTAGGTCAGGTCACTTTCAGGGCAAAAAAGTCAAATTTTAACGTTATAATTTTCAACAAAAAAGGTGTCTAATTGATGCAGTTTGAGCCCAGGAACCGATGGTGCTATTTACATATACCTATTGGTGTACGATGTCAAATGCGTAGGGGAAGTTGGGGGAACGCCGAAGACTTTTTTTCTGACGCCCGTAGCACGCAAGGTAGACAACATAAGCTATTCTTGTTGGCGTCATTCGAGAGGCCAGTCTTTTGCCTTTCATACATACCAGGCGCATTTGATGAATTCGCATACCGTTAAGCGCACAAACTAAAAATATCAAAGAAGTGACTTTTTCGGCGTTGCCCCGGACTGCGGGGAAAGCCGAAAATGGGAGAAATGATCTACGGGGAATGCCGACATTGATGTTTTGCCATTTTATCTCAAACTTTATCCAGAATTGATCAAAGCTCACACGTGTTTTAACCCGCGCCCCGCTGGGGGGGGGCAGAATCTGCCCCCCCCTCCCGTTTTTCGCCAATAACTTCTAAACGCGTTACGCCAGCGACGTCAAACTTTCAGTACCTTATCATACTTCAATTTGACACGTTCCCTGAAAATTTGAGCGAAATCCGTCGGAAATTGTTTGAGAAATTGACGTTTTAGTGACGTCATGTTCGCCATTTTCGCCTCAAAAACGGCAAAATTTCAAACGCCGCTAACATCTTCATTTTTAAAGGAATCAAGACGTAACAAAAAGGTTATACGTGATTCTACCTTGTCTATCAAATGGCTATCTCGGTTTTTTGAAAATTTTGGATTTTGGCCAAAATTTTTCCAAAAAACTGACTTTTTTGGGAAAATATTTATAAAATCCAAAATTTTGAGTTTATCGAAAAAACCGGAATATATGTCAAAGAAGTGGTCTATGTGCACCTACGTACCAATTTTTAGAAGAATCGGTTCAAAAATGTGGGAGTTATTCAAAATTTTATGACGTCACGACACACAAAAATTTTGAAAAATGATTTTTTTGGAAGTTCTAGACCTCGTACGGAAACAAAAATAGCACCATTCGATTCGCCGTGAAAAACTGCATCGGATAGACACCTTTTTAGGCCCTAACAACCAACTTCAAAATTTGACCTCACTTGACCTGACCTTGACCTGACCTCGACCTGAAATTCATCCAGAGGTGGTCCATATCACTTATTGAGTGTGCCTATTGAATTCCATGAGTAAAATGACCCATAAAACATGTGTCGCACATGCCCTTTTCTATATTTTGTTTTTGGTGACCTGACCTGACCTGACCTGACCTTGACCTTGACCTTTGAATGACATTGTGTGCAACGAATATTGTCTTGGTAGTCTAAGAACACGTTTTGGGCAATCAGTCTCAGTCCATTCTTCGGCAACTACGGTGCAAGGCCGATACTGTAGAAACTTGCATTTTGTACCCTTGACCTGACCTTGACCTGACCTCTGACCTACTTAAGCAAAAAAATTTGGGCTCTTAAGATCCGCCTTGTTGAGAGCTTTCGATTGCCGTTTTCCCCGTCTTTCTACGACCATCGGTTCGGAAGTTAGACAGGGGGGGCAGAATCTGCCCCCCCCCCCAGCAGGGCGCGTATGGCTGAATAGCCCAGCGGGGCGCGGGTTAAGAGCTTGAGGACGCGGTGCACACTGGAAGTTATAATTGTGTGATATAGTAAGAACATGCCAGGTAAATCATTCCTTATAGGTAACAGGCCGTTGTGTCGGTTGAAAGTGTAATTTGTGTGACTAAAAATACGCGTTGCTATTCTACAGCAGTAAAGTCCACGTAGCGTGCTTTTAACACGTGCGTAATCGCACGTTTTCGGCATTACCCCAGCCTGCCATACTTTCATTTGCAGGCCCATAACTTTTCAACGTGCTGTATAAATTTCAAATAGGCAGCACACTTATGCAAAGACATGCTAAAGATTACTTGACCGAATTGGCCAGACAAACGGTAGCATAATGAGTAAGAAATGCAGCTTCAAAGGCGCATGTAGTACAAGGGAAACGTACCTTGAAAACGCTCTTGGCGCCCTCACAGTCGAAGTATTCCGAATGACGACTCGTAACAAACATGCGATAATTGTAGTCACTTAAGCTTCAGAGCATCACTGACAGGTGGCATCCATGTCTTACGGTTTTCGAAATATCTCGAATTTCGGCTTTGCCCCAACTCCGGCATTGCCCCAACTTCCCCTACCTACTGCAGAATTGATTTGAAAAATTTATAATTGTGAATTTTTTGCAATATTGCGTATAACTTGGCGATTTTTGAGGATATTTAGATAAAACTTGCTAGAGTAAGTCATAAGTATGTGTTCTATTACATATATTTCGTTTTTTTTTTCGAAAAGTCAAAAAGCTTTTAAAACAAATGTATAAAAATATTATTTTTGAATTTTATTATTAATAATTTTCAAAATTTTCAAAATTTTGAAACTCCGAGATAACTGTTTGATAGCGCAGTCTAATCTGAGTCCTCTCATGCAAAGAAATGGGATCTAGCTTAAAAATTGAGGTCTTGGGAGCGATTGCCGTGGTTCAATGTTTTGCGTCGAAATCGGCCGAACATGACGTCTTTCTGACGTCGTTTCCGGCCGACCTATGGTAGCTATGAAGTTCATATTTTGACACAAGGTGTCAAATTGATGCAGCCGAACGTACGGAAAGGTTCGCGTCGATACGTTAAGCGGTTTCGGAGTTATTGCAGAAAAACGGGAGGGGGCTATGAATACCCCCCCCCCCCCGGTGGGGCGCGGGTTAAGAAATAAGTGACGACCCGATTGACCCCTTAGAGCCCGATTGGCCTCTGAGCTCTGACCGAAATAAGTCTTTTACCGTTATTCGCGGGAAGGGGCAAAAAGGTCCCTGATATGTTTCCTGTACAATTACCAAACAAAACAAGTTTTCAACGCAAACTCAGTGAGTGTTCCTAAAAATTTGTGGCGCATATTCCGTGAATGAAAAATTGCCGGGTCGTGTCTGATGTCAGGTCAGGCTGCCAGAGCAAGAGCAAGTTTGTCACATTTCAATTGATACCTAGGTATGCATCAAGACACCACAAGCAGGGCTGCGGGAGTCGGAGTCGGAGTTGGAGTCGGTCGGAGTCGACAGTTCTGCTCGGAGTCGGAGTCGCCAAAATCTTACCGACTCCGACTCCGGAGTCGGAATTAACGCTGCATGTCTCCACGTCATGCACTGCACCTGTCTGATTGACGATATTGCGCTCGAAATGAGATTTTGTCCGAAAAGGCCATGTTGCTGTTTTGGACGAACGTTTTCAGAGAAAGAAGCAGAAGACTGTGAATTCCCCAGAACCTGCTTACTAATTCTGAGTATTGTTTTATGCATATTTGCAACGCAAAGCCTTGGAACGCGCAAGGTATCGTTTCAGGCAAGATAAAACATCTCCGTTATGAACTTCAATATCATGATATGGATTTTAACCCGCGCATGACTGGGGGGGGGGGGGGGGGGCTCTACAGAGCCCCTCCCGTTTTCAGCAATATTTTCTAAACAGTTTGACGGATCAACACGAAACTTGCGGTACCCTCAGAGGCATCAATTTGACACCTTTTGTTAAAATTTTAACTTTCTAGCTACCATAGTTTGGCCGAAAATGACGTCAGAGTGACGTCATGTCGGCCGATTTTCATGCAAAATACTGAAATACGGCAAACGCTCTCAAGAGCTCAGTTTTAAAGCTAGATCCATTTTCTTTGCATGAGTGGACTACAAATACACGTAGCTATCAAACTGTTATCTCGAATTTTCGAAATTTTGAAAATTTTGAAAAACATGTATTTACAATTGCAAAAAATATATTTTTTGATTTTTTCAAAAAGTTTTTGACTTTTCGCAAAAACCGGAATATATGTGATAGAACACACACTGATGAGCCACCTATGCAAGTTTTATCCCAATGTCTTAAAAAATAGCTAAATTATTCGCATTATTGTCAAAATTTTACAATTTTATGTTTTTCAAATCCATTTTACAGTACGTTTTTGACGTCGTACAGCAATATAAATGGCATCATCGTGTTCCTGAGCTCAAACTGCATCTGATAGGGATCTTTTTTTGTTGAAAAAAAATCATTTTCAAAATTTGACCTTTTCTGACGTGAAAGTGACCTGACGGCTGGTCCTGACCTCCGGTAAATTCAGCTGACAATGACCTCAAATGACACAGACGACACTATTTTCGAAATCTACGAGTAAAATGGACCATAAAACATGCGTCACGTGACCGATACATGATATACTATTTTCGTGACCTAGGATGACCTGGCCTTGACCTTAAAAATTCGAAGTAAAAGTTTGGTACCCTCAGGGTATCTAAGGCATCCGTCAAGGAGTGCGTAAACCAAAAATGAGCCTGCTCGGACCGGCGGTCCGGCGGTCAGAGCCTAAATTGTGAACTAGCACAAATGTCGATATTTTTTACTTTGACCTGACCTGTGACGTCATCAGTGACCTCGAGGTCAATGAAAATAGGTTTCGCTCGACAGTTTTTCCAGGGCTATCAGACGCCGTTTGAATTTTTACGATCGGCCCAGTAGTTTCGGAGATCGGAGGGGGGCTCTGGAGAGCCCCCCCCCCCCAGTCACTCGCGTTATGGAAAATACCCTAGTCATGCGCGGGTTAACCCTCGCCGGCCGAGGGGGGGCGGGTGCCGCCCCCCATAGGGTTTTTTTCGCGATAGCTCCGAACACGCTGGCGATAGAGAGCTGAAACTTGGCATACCTGACCTTTTATCCAAGCCGCATCTTTTGACACCAACTTCATTTTTGGGTCAGGTCAGGTCACTGACCTATGACGTCATAAGTGAACCTCTGCACGGTCTTCAGATGTCGCAACTTCGCAACGCCCTCACTGCCAGAGGAGATGTCACAGGGAAATGAAACTTGCAGGATCTAGTATCCATTATGAGTCTCACAACTTGTATATCTCGGATTTTTCCTAAAGGTCATATGAGGTCAGGTCATTTTCGTGACCTCACCATTATAAGTTAATGAGGAAAAATGAAAACTGCTATTCTGGCGCCGGGAACGATCTCCAACTATCTCAAGCACACAGAATCGTGATTTGATGCACTCCTTGCAAGGTTAGATGCGTCACTTTTGCAATGTTGACCTTCCGTGACGTCATTTATGACGTCATCAAGGTCATATTAGTTTTTCGTCAATAACTCCCGATCAAATTGAGCTAGCGAGTCGAGAAAGCCACCAATGGACTCAGGAAGACCTGCCGAATCGAATGATATGCGACATGACCTCTTTCAACCAACTTCGTGACCTGGGGGTGCTGACCTGACCTTGACCTGAGGTCAACACCCTAAGTTGACCTGACCCGAACAAAAACTATGTCATTCGACGCTCCCGAGCGAGGCGAACACGATGGTGCCAAAATCGCGGCTCTGCGGCCGTTTTTTGCGAAGTTATTCACCGAAAACTGAACCCGTACCCTGGGGCACTTGATCTGACCTCAGAGGTCACCGGTTGACCTAGGACCTTAAAATCGGGTACCAATATCTGCGTCTCGTAACGGCGCACACGCTCGTTTTTTCCGCGACGCGCTAGCTCCACCAGGGGCGAAACGGCGAGGGGGGTCGTACCCGCCCCCTCCCCCTCGGCCGGCGCGTATGTAGAAAACCAATAGGTCCGGCGAGGGTTAATAGAACCGTCAGGAGTCGCAGTCGGAGTTGGAGTCGGAGTCGGAGTCGATTTTCGAAGCAGGAGTCGGAGTCGGAGTCGGAGTCACCCTAAAATCCATCCATCGACTCCGCAGCCCTGCCTACAATACCTACATGTGATGACACTTTTATCATAGTCACCGTGGTTCTATCAAGCTCACAGACTTATGTAGCTAAATAGTAGACGCGGTAGTTTTTCTACGCTATTGAATCATGCCGCTGGTTCTAGTTTGTATCTACTACGCAACCTTCTCACTTTGATTTTATTTTTCTTCAAGTGTTTTTTTAGGGGGGGGGGGCATAAGATATGCTGCCCCCGGCTTTCAAGCTTTGGGGGGGCATAGGCATGGCCCCGTTGCCCCCTTCCCCCCCGGATCCACCAGTGACCCCAGGGGAGGGAGAAAGGGATTAGAAGGGGTGGGTCCGCAGCATTGACGGACCACGGACAGTGGCACTGCAGTCGTATCTTGACGATGCTCATTGCTCATGCTCTTAGCTCTTGACGCGTGAACTGGCATGACCGCTGACAGTTTGTCGGTCATCATGGGTAGCAGTCCATTGTTCTCAAGCTTTTATTGTAATGTGCTTCTAATTTGCTTTTATTATTTGTTTCGTTTACTTCATAAATAGACTGTTTGTTTTTATGATATAATTGCGATGAAAAGCAAACTTTTTTTTGGAGATTTCGAGATGTTTGAATTTAGTAGCCTATTCCTTTTTTGCCGGATATCACGCCGTTTTGCCTTATATTATAAATTTGTGTTGAGTATTGAAAGCGAGGTGTTTTGCGGACATGTTACAATAATTTCATATTTTAAAAAGTAATCTTTTCTTAAAAACAAATAAAAGGTCTCACAGAAAATCCTCAAAATACACTGTCCATCTTTCAGCCATCTTGCTGATGCGTGCGTGTTTGGGCGCCGGGCCTCGGGCCAGAAGGGAGCGTTTTCATGTTCCCTCGGGGTTCAGGCGCACTACATTCTTCAACATCTGCTTGAAAATAGGTAAATTTGAGCTTTTGAAATCAATGTGTGCGGAAAATAAGCTTGCAAGGGAAAGTAGAGCATTGCTTCCGGAATGCAGCTTTCGCGCCGTTTTTGCCGAAATTGATAGGCATACATTTATTGCAAGGGTGCGATACTTTTTATTTGAATAAAGCTGGCTTTTTGTTGTGTCTGTATTCACATATCCTACTTGTTTCCACCAAGACTGACTTGAATTTGCACAAATTATTTTTGTGCGCCGTATATGCCTACTTAATGTCAATTTTTTTGTAGATTTTTTGATTTTTGTTTGCAAATTTTGGACATCCATGCAAAGCAAAATTTCAGTTTGATTTCTCCTCTGCCAATGTATCTACCCACGATATCATCTTCTACATCTCCCATTTAGCCCGTTTTACATGCCTGCTAAACTTCATGTGATCCTTATTTTGCTGGGTGTGGTTAAATCTTTGGTCTGTTTTGCAATGGTCAACTGCTTGGATCATCTTTACACAAAATACCACCAAAATTATACATTTCTCAAAATGGTTCCATCATTAATATTGCTTTGTTTTTGCATTGTCTCTGATTTCTTGTTGGAAAAGTGTCTTAAATAGGACCTATTCTTCCATGTCATTATACATAACATGTTTGGTCTCAGTTGAACATCGTATTGTAAATCATTTGCAGTGCCGACATTTATATGGACTTGAATTGTGAGATGGAAAGATAGGAAAGCTTTTATAAGCTCACTTTTGGCTCGATTGATTTGCCATTTTGTTTGAAAGTACCTATGCTTCAATGTGAAGAATATGCGTACTTAGTACTTATATTATGCATAGTATAGAGCTTAACAAAATTATTTTAGGATACAAACAAGCTGTAAATTTCAAGTTATGACTATAAAGTACCTACAAACCCTTTATGATTGCATGGAATGCCTTTGCCACCAATACAATAATTTCAACCATGCTGTATTTTAACTTGAGAAAAAGCTAGTTAAGCGCTGAGCTAAAATTGCAGACTAACTAATCACCCAGTGGTATAAAATATGCCATTTTACATGGATCATTTTAAGGGGCTTTGGCAGGACCTGAAGCACCTTGAAAGCAATTTGTGGTTCTATTTCACCATTGGGTTTAACTGTGGAAAAGAAATGAAATGAAACTGATTCATGCATTTCCAATTTCAGCTATTAGGTACTCTTTGGGTTCTTCGAAAAAAGCAATGCTGTCCATAAGGCTGCCCTGTTGCATGCTTTGTTGAGCATGATATTTATTTTCATTCAAATGTCTAAGGTTTACCTACCCATGCTTGAGACTCTCATGGGCAGCTGATTATTAAAAATAGAATGGTGTGTTAAGATGACATTCAAAACTGGCCTCAGCCAAAGGAGGAAATCTGGCCAAAAGAGACACTTCTAGAGATGCAAACTACCTATGCAACCTGATTTTGTTGGTAAGGGGCTTTTCCTTCTTCTCCATAAGACTGTTTGCCTGTTGGTCATTTTGCAAGCATTCCTAGTCGTCAACTCCAATGGGCCGACTGCCATCAGTCCCTCTGATTTAGTACTTAGTAGGTACTCATCCTTTGGTTCTTGACAAACCCTGCCTAGTGTGGTGAAAACATCCTCATCCAATTATATGGACCAGACATTACTCAAAACATATGCCCAGTGGATCATATTAATTAACTTGTTATACAATTATCTGGCATTATGAGTTCTTTTGTGTGAATTCAACTTGCTGCTGACCATGATTTCAAACACATTTACCACTTTTATGCACAGTTACCTTAAAATTTGGTTACCTTCATGTGAATTGTAATTGATGGTTCAGTTATTGGCCTCCAGAAATATATGCATGTCTAGTGGTTCCAACTTCCAAAAGTTCAAAACACTATGCAACCAGGACATTCATCATGTCAGCTCAGCTCATGGCTATTCAGCTTGCTTTGTTCTATAATTCGAAGTTCCATCCTACTTCCATTCACAGCTTATCTAACCTAACCTAGATTCCACTAGATTTGTCAAAAAAAGTACTGGTAAAGGGCTCCGAAGAAGCTTTAACTGGTGAATTGTTGACTCACAAGCCTTGGCCATGGTTTGGGATCGTTGGTGCCTCTTTTCTGTATTTTGGACAGATTTGAGTATGCATTCTTTTCTCACTCGGGAAAGGTTTGAACCTGTATTTGAATCCAATATATTGTCTCAGATTTCCCCAGGATCTCTCATGTATTTGATTATTAGCAAAATTTCCATTGGCAGTATAAACTAAGATGACCAACCAACCTAATTTCAGCAATCACAAAATCGCTGAAATATTCTAGTTGGAAACTGGAGCAGGCTCAGATCGCTGATGTAATAACTAAAGCTTTTATTTTTCTATGCTTGTTAGAACGTGCCAACCTGTTGCACACTAATCCCTGTGCAACAACAACTTCAGTAGTCAATGGAAGTAGCAGAAAAGAGCAGTGTCATGATCTTGGTTCACTTTTCAGTGCGCTTTGTACCAACCATGAATAATGTATTATTGTGATTAGGGTTATCATATATGCCATGGCAGTTGATATGATCTAAAAATATTTGTTTAAAAACCTGTAAGTGCATTAATATGCAACATTTCAAGTGTTTTTTATAGACATGTGTAATTGATTTATATATATTCCTGTATTTATTCATATGCATAGCTTCTAAAAATGTGCAAGCTGTATAAAGACCATTCTGTCGTGCAAAGGCAATAGGGACTAATTATGTTTGGGTGACCTCTGACCTGTCACCTGACGTAATGACCTCTGATCTAATGTAATCATTTACATGTTGCCTTTGCACATCAGTATAAGTTAGTGTGCTGCTATGAAATCGAAAGATCTTTTGGTTTGCCTGTTCACTGTTGTGTGCCTGTTGTGATGACGTGTGATGTTTTGTTTCTCAGCCGCACCATTCGGTCAGCTGTGACGGCACCCTGCCGGCAGCTGGTGACTCTCGCCGGTGTCTGGCGGCTCGCGCCCCTGCTCAGCGTCGCCGGGTGTCCGCGCGCGCGCGCGCCGCCGCCGCCCAGTGCCGGTCGGCCGCCGGCCCGTCCGGTGGCCTGCCCGCCGTCCGCCGGCGGTGACCCCTGCCCGCTGCTGACCCGGCCGACGGCCATGCCGCTCGTCAGTCGCGCGCGCGTCTATGCCGACGTGAACTCTCACCGGCCGCGCGAGTACTGGGACTACGAGTCGCACGTGGTCAACTGGGGGTGAGTGGCGACTGGGGCGCCGGCGCGTGGGCAACTGGGGTGTTTGGGCGTCGACTTCCTCTCTCCCAGATACTTGTCAGGGGACATTCAACCTTTTGTCACGGCTGTTATTTGTGGACAACTGTCGCTCACAAGTTGTTAGCACAGCCCTTAGGCTCGCATGCATAAGGCAGCAACTTGTACTGGGGGTTCTGATTTTTATTTCATCCTCTGTGTCCATGTCGCCAACAGGGCTGCTTTGATCCGATTTTGTTTCGACTCATTGTATTGCAAGATAGAGATCTCATGCCAGCGGTGTTTTGCGTTTCTTTTGAGGCTTGAAAATCTTACTGCCCAATTTGCTCATTAATACCACAAGCACAGATTTTGAATGAATTGGAGATCATCAAAATGTGTTTGCCATGTTAACATGTCATTTTCTTTCTTTTTTTTCAGGCAACAGGATGATTATCAGTTAGTTCGCAAGTTAGGTAGGGGCAAATATAGTGAAGTGTTCGAAGCCATCAACATAACCAATAATGAAAAATGTGTGGTAAAAATATTGAAGGTGAGTGTACTGTGAAGCAGCTGATGAACTTCACCATGGTTCTTGTTAGAACTGATGTTTTTTCACACATAATGATATTGCAATCAATTGATATTCAAGTGTATGTATCATATCTCATTTAATTCAGTGAAACATCGCAACTGATTGTGTTTGCCGGTGATCTAACATTACTCCCCTGCCACGACTGTCCGGTGCCTCCCCCTCCCCGTTTCCCCTGCCTCACCACGGTCGTCCACAGCTGTTTGACAACCTCCCCCTCGCCCTCCTCCACAGCCGGTGAAAAAGAAGAAGATCAAACGAGAGATCAAGATCCTGGAGAACCTGCGCGGCGGCACGAATGTGATCAGCCTACAGGCGGTGGTCAAAGACCCCGTGTCACGGACGCCGGCGCTCATTTTCGAGTATGTCAACAACACAGACTTCAAGCAGCTGTACCAGACGCTCAACGACTATGACATCCGGTACTACCTCTACGAGCTGCTCAAGGTGAGGCGGACCTGGCTGACGGCCGTGGGCGAGAAATGCTGAGAATGGGCGGCGGCTCAGTGGTGCAGGATTGTCTAGTGTGATGTCCTTAGGCTCCACAGGTGTTTGGAGTATTATGCAAACATGCATGGTCAGAATTCCCTTTTTGTCGTCCCCTGCGATTTGCTGCTTTTCGATGCAATTATGTTCATGCTTCGAATTTCAGACAAGTATGCTCAATTCGTATTTTGCTTGATCAAAAAGCAATACTTATCGATATGGTTAGAATCGGTCGAAAGTGTGATGTATGTTTTACCAAGTCATCTAAAAAAACAACAACAAAAAAAACAGAAGTTTAACAAAACTCCCACCACCCCCGTCGGATCCATTGCTTGACGGTTGAATACTTACCTCGATGCCGGTCGGTTTAGGGTGGCATTGGTCATTCTCTCCTGATCAGTATATGCAATCTGCCGGATTAACCGGGGCACAAGCCGTCCGTTACTTCTACCCTGACCCGCCTCACGGACTCCGACCGACCGACCCGGCTCGGCGGCACCATCTCAAGGCCGCCGCCCGGCCAATTCGGACGGGCCGCCCCGCATGTGCCCGCCCGGTGGAGGCTCACCACTTCGTCAAGGTCACGTGATGCAACGTCCCATTGTGCGGCGTTGGCCGTCCTAATGGGTGCGTGCGCCGCTGTGCGTGTCGGCTGGGGTAGACGGACCCGACCCGTCGTCACCGACCGGGTCCCGGCCGATGTCGCCAACTCTGTCCGGTTTTACCCGCCGTCCGGTCAGAGGGCTGCACAGTGCGGCGGCGTCCTTGGATATGCACAGCGATACTTCTCTAAACATCCTCCAGCTAGATACGAGGGATATGTTTTATGTTGCAGTGCAGCCCGCAGGGCCTTGTTTCTGCGATGGTTGGACATCCCCCGTATTCCGTCTTATCCTGCGTTGTATGCCTAGGAGGGACTTCCCTTATCGTGTTGTGTGTGGGTAGGGGAGTCCCCACGTCCCCGCACTCTGCGCCGTGCATCCTCTGACCATTGAGTGCTCATGTTACCCGCAGGCGCTCGACTACTGTCACAGTATGGGCATCATGCACCGAGACGTCAAACCGCACAACGTCATGATCGACCACGAGAACCGCAAGCTGCGGCTGATCGACTGGGGCCTGGCCGAGTTCTACCATCCCGGACAGGAGTACAACGTGCGCGTGGCGTCGCGCTACTTCAAGGGCCCCGAGCTGCTGGTCGATTACCAGGTGCGTTCGGCAGTGCCGCGCCCACACGATAGGGGGGTATGAGTATCGGAGGCGACTTAGATGGGGTTTACTCTGTATTTGCACTTATTTATGGCTCTTTTACACATTTCTACATTGACATTAGGTACTTGCTCCTTGGAACATGGGAATCGTAATTGAATGAGTAGTCGATGATAAAATGCATGTCATCTCGGAAGTGGCTTCAGGGTCGGTAAATCGTCTTGTAACTGTTCGCCTGTTTGTCTGTCTGTCTGTTATCTGCCTCTATGTCTGTTGTCTGTCACTTGCCCTCTATGTGTACTGATCTAACCCTCTAAGGCTCAAAACGAATGAGAGGAATGGTGATATCCGATTGTGCTCGGTACTCATGTCCTATCATCGTCGGTTCTCTGACCTTGAGACGTGTGGCTCACAAAAATACAAACAATAGCTGTAGAGTCGGGCGGTCAGTATGATCATCTGGCTCTGCCATGGGCCGGTCTGTAGCGGGACGTGGGTGGGTGATTATAGTAACCGGATCGCATGCACGCGGGCTGAAAAAAAAAAATACAGCTGAGGTAGCGGGAGTAGTGGGAATCCGAGCCCTAGTGATCTGCTTCCCGGGTATCGAGATATCATAACAAGACGGCCTGAAGGTCGAGTAGAAACCCAGCACTTCTTATCGTAGTTTTAGATAAACAATGTTTAATCTGCCATGGTATTTATTGTAAGTAGATAGATACATGTTTCTTTTATTCAAAAGAGACGTAAGGCGAGCATGTTTCGACTCAATAGCAGCTGGAGCCCGGGATGTGAAGCTAGTTTGACCTAACAATTTTAACAACTATTTTGAACTGAATGATTTTGCACCGCGGAACTGCCGTCTGCTGCAACTGACTGACGCCCAGTGTGGCCAAATTGGTTTAGCTTTAGGGGGAGGATGTATAAAAAAGTCGTATGAGGATGTCACTATTAAAAAACACTCGTCTTCAGCCTCATTTTAGGTGCAGTTTTTACAAGTAATGTAGAAAAACTATACCTGACGTCAAGCCCTGGTGGAAAGTAAAAAAAAAAAAAACTCCAAATATTGTCATTAAAGATGTAAAAAAAAAAACATTGCAAGCGCGACAGTACGACTATGACGGTGCGAATCGTACATTGGAACATTTATTCCTACACTAGGCATGCTTTCATAACAAAAAGGTCGTGATGATGTAATTTTAAAATTTCTGAGGATGTCATTAAACTTTTCATTGGGGGTGACTTTCCCCGCAACATCACCAATTTGGCTACACTGCTGACGCCCCCCGTTCCCCGGCAGATGTACGACTACTCTCTGGACCTGTGGTCGCTGGGCTGCATGCTGGCCTCGATGATATTCCGGAAGGAGCCGTTCTTCCACGGCCACGACAACTACGACCAACTGGTGCGGATAGCCAAGGTGCTGGGCACCGAGGAGCTCTTCGAGTACCTGGACAAGTACCAGATCGAGCTCGACCCGCGCTTCAACGACATACTCGGCAGGTCCGTCACCGGCTGTGGGTGTGTGTGGAGGGGACTCTTCAGGGGAGGGGTTATGCCCGCATCCAGAGCGCTCCCTGTCTGTGCGATGATAGCTTCAATTGAACGCCCACTTTCTATAACATTTGAATAAGCTGTTATATTTTCAGCCTGTTCAACTGCAGATTATCTTTGAATTCCAAAGGTATTCCAACACACCATACCGCGCATTGCAGTGTCATGTTCGTTCTGTCGCCGTTTGTATTTTCAAACCGCTCTGGTTTGTTCACCCTGTGATGCCCGGCCGGCCAGTTCATCCAACCACACTCGGCCCGGTGCGGTGTGACATCACTGGCCGGCTGAGCCGCCGGCTCTCCGTGAGGTAGGCGGATTACGTGCCCGGCGAGGGTGGTGGTGGGTGGGCGGTGTGCAGCCCTTGCGCCCCGTCCCATCCACTACTCTACGGGCGCGGCCGGCCGGGCTCAGCTGCGCGGTGGGACCGTTATCAGCCCCGGGCTATCTTTGTGGTCGTCATGGCACTTTGGCGACTATCGGCACTGTGGTCCTCTGATAGTGTTGAGGGATAACAACTGAGAGCTGTTGATGTGACGATGTGTGCAAAGCGTTGTTGAGGTATGCTCTTGTCTGTTGCATCGTCGAGCTGGGAATTACTATCGAGTTTGATATGTGTGCGGATGATAGGGTGTTTGTTTGAAGGTGTTCATTGCGTGTTGCATTTTTTAAACAAAACAGCTGGCCATTCATGCCGGTCTGATGCCAACCCGCGCTTCTAAGCATGACTCCCTTTGCCCGATTTACGCTGGTTAGCTCGGCGATTACTTCTGTCTGTATGATCTCCAGTCTGTTCTGAAAGGAAGCCTGGTCCACTATGTGGCCACCACGTCCCGTCCTCAGATAACAACCACGTCCGGAGCAGTCTGTTGGCTGCAGTACATCTCGGGACAAGTAGTGCTGTATCAGGCAATGCAACACGACGGGGCGTTAATTTTATGTGGGAGGGATTGCGATGAATCACTGCGATAAGATAGGCGACAATGACCGTAATTCGCACGGTCAATACCCATACCACCATAAAAATGATATGTTTCATGGCAGTGTTTCCCTAACACACTACTGTATGATATGCTTCCCGGTCCGATTCTGGCTCGCTGTCCCGTGGCCGTTCGCACTGGCCCGTCCGTTCTCGTGTATTCTGACCAGCCCCGGCTCCCGGCGAATTCGGGGGTGCGGCGGCAGCGGCCTGCATGTCGGCTCGCGGAAACTACTACATTTCCTCCGCCCGCCGACATCTTCCCGGCGGCGTCCTTGTCCTTGGGACCGACTGTCCGTTGGTCCTGCGGGCGGACCGTCCGTTTGTTCTAGAGTCGGAGATCAACGGATTCCGTTGGAGTTCGTCGGTTCTTGGGTCGACTGACTGTTGGTTCCTGGGGTGGGCTGACGGCTGATCGTTGGTCCTTGGGGCGGGCTGTCCAGGGGTCTTTGGGACGACTGCCTGTCTGCTCTTGGGTTGGCTGACCGTTAGTCTTGCGGGTGGGATTTTGGCTGGCCTTTGAAGCAGGCTGAGTGTTGTTCCGTTTTCTGACGCTTGTGGACGCAGCAGGTGGGACGAGGAGCGAAATTATTACTGACCTGCCATGACTTATCTCCTCGTGTTCAACCTCGAATCCACTGTGCCTCCTATGCTATCTCCATTTGAGCTTGTGTACGTTTGTGTCAGCTCGGTTTGCTGTTATTTTCTATGACTGACGTCTCGTTACTCCGTTTCCAGACATTCCCGTAAGCGCTGGGAGCGGTTCGTTCACGGCGAGAACCAGCACCTGGTGTCAGCCGAGGCGCTCGACTTCCTGGACAAGCTGCTGCGCTACGACCACCAGGAGCGGCTGACGGCCCGAGAGGCCATGGAGCACCAGTACTTCTGTGAGTCGCGCCCATCTGTCTGTCTGTCAGTCTCTCTGTCGTCAATATGTGTGTCTGGCTGTGTACTGTGTAGGTGTGCCCGCCCGCCCGCTCGTCCGTCCGCTCGTCCGTCCGTCCGTCCGTCCGTCTGTCCTGTCAAGATCCATCCTTAAGCCTGTCTCGGTCTGTCTGTCTACCTATGTGTGTAACTTGGAGTGGCCCGTTAGACTCCTGTTGAAGTGGAATGGGGGGTGGGGGGGGGGGCTGAAAGAACTCCGTTCTCTATACGGTGTGAGCTACACTAGCCGACGGTTACCCCGGCCGGTTAGTTCGCTGCGCCGGGGTGCCACGACACCCGGCGGACCAGTCGCTCTACAACAATGAAAGGAGGAAAACACTGACGGCCGGCAGAAGCCACAGGAAAGTGGGCCCGCCCGGCCGGTATTTTTACACGGCGTCGAACCGTGTTGCCGTGGCAATGGCCGTGAGGACGGGCTCTTCAGACACCTAACCGATCGCGGGCACTGGGCCGCCGTACAGACGGGGACTGAGTGACACCGTGACAGCTATGCTCCATTGAATTCTATCAGCGCGGCGCGGGCGGTCTGAAATGGTCACCGTGTGTGGCGACCGGCTCGCCATGCACTAGTCGAAAAGTCTGTCAACGGAATTGCGAATAGCCAGCCCCCATATGCAGCGACTGGGGTATATGATCGCGTGCTGCCTGTCGCCGGGCGGCTCGGTAGCGGACGATGCGGCCGCCGGTTCGCCCGCACTATCGCCGCTATCGACGACCGGCCTCCGACGGCGCCCGTCACGGCCTGTAGGAATGTACAGCGCTATCGGCGACTGATCGCGCCGCTCGGCCGACCGCCGGCTCTGCCGCTCACGGCTCGTCAGACGCGTCGGTGACGCCGCAGGTGACGTCATCGGATCGCTGACGTCATACTCACCTGAATGGCCTCGTGTGGAGGTGACGTGGGCGACTGTCTGTCCCGTTAGACGGGCTGGCACCGGCTCGCGAATAGAGACGATCGTGAGGATGTCGCACTGCAGAAAGCAGCCTGAAAGCTTGGACGATGCGCATAGTTCGGTAGTTTATAGCTACATGTGTTTTCAGAATGGTACAGGGACCCGCAGTTGCTACTGTACACATATATTACCAATTTAGAATTGCACTATTATTTGCTAAGTGCTGGTCATTGGAGAAAGGAAATGTAGTGCAAAGTATGGAGGAATAACACATGTTTGCTCCTAGGACGTATGTTTTGTATAATTCCTCTTACCACAACAGATATTCTTCCAAAACTACAATCGTGCTATTTTTCCGCGCCGGCTGCCTCCCCAGAGCCCGTCCTTGGTATCGCCTATAGCTTCTGTTCCCGCTACGTGAATGAAAGTCACGTGACTACTACAGGTTTGCGCTCAGTACTAACACACCTAGCCCGAGGGCCGGTCCGTAGCGGGGAGGGGTAGAACGTCAGAGCTCCAGCGCAGTGGAGGTGGTGGTGGCCCGTATCATAAAGAGGCAACCGTAAGCAGAACTACAATTGCCGCAGTTTAAGATTATGATCAAGTTTTCTTTAGATGTATTGATTGGCAAGTAAGTGCAATGCTTATCCGATATAATAAAACGGTGTCCAAGGCCTTGGAAGAACTATAAAACATATTCAGCAGCGTATAAATTTCTGATACAGGCCATGACCTTTCACCTTGCCTCCGGGGAGCACCGCCCAGGAAGCCACATACCGAACGAATCGAAGCCTCGCAGCGCGGCGGCAGAGGAGGCGGATAAACCATCGCCAGATCTTTCGCTTACTTATGTTTCCAGAAGAAGGAGGGGGGGGGGGGGGGGGGTGGAGGGTGAGGGCTGTTTTCAACCCACTCACCAATCCTTTCCTTATTAACTTATAGCTTACCGAAAAATGCAATACAATGGTGGCCGTCACGAGATGTAGCGAAGAGTGCCTCGGCCACACCGGTTTTGAGTAAACTTTAAATTGGAATTCAGGCCAGTGATCCTGAAGCATTATTTTATGTTTGTCGTGCATAAGCTGGGATGACGTGGTTCAAGTTAATTGCGAAGAAACGGTTTTAGTTTCAGAACATTTATGAGGCTAGTCGCGCCAAATAGTATACGTTTGTTACAAAATGTCATAGAATGTTGACGTGCTATCCAGATGATGGAATTTATTTGACACAAGAAGTCAAAAAGTGGCATCGTTAGCCATCCTGCATACCTATAAATCGATTCGTCACCTTGGTTCGAGCTCAATAGTTCTTTTCGCGGATGATCGGTTTCGTTTTCTTTTTCTTTTCTTTTTTTTTGGGGGGGGGGACAGATTATGAGCCAGTAACCACCCTCCCTAGCCCCCCAAACAATTGTTGACAAATACTGTGATGGCCTAAAAAATGCCCTCACTCTCCCCTATTTGGGGCTCTCAACTTTGATTTGTTAAAGTTTTTGTCTGTTCATTATAAAAGCTGTCAAATTTGCCATATCATTTAACTTTTATTGAGTTTGTATTTCACACTTATCTAAAATGAACAATTTTGTCACTGGCTTCTTTTATGAATGGAATTGGATGGTCGCATGAATGAACGAATGAATAGCTCCATTTGAGCATCAGCTGAAATCAATCCTAAAATTTAATCTACCAGTCTGCAACGAAAAGGTTTAAAAACCAGTGCAAGTTAGGTGCAGTTTCTAATCTATGCCGTTTTTATTAAGTGTCTCATAGCTCCTTAATCTTGAGCCGCTTCTCTTACGATTCATCTTATGTGGTGCTTAGATTGTTCAAGAAGTTATAGTATTCGAGCTCGTTGGTCTTAAAAACTGCTATCGAAGTAAATTAAAGTGCTTCGGGCTTCGGCACTTAAAAAACAATCGATATTTAACCCTCACCCACTTAGGCATTTCTTTCCAGCGTCTTACATGTAGCGGAGGGGCGTAGAAACCCTCAGCCATTCGGCCCTTGATAAAAATAGCCAGAGCTTCGCTGAAAAATAAAAAAGAGCGAGCTGCTCGTGACGAGAGAAATCCGATGATTTGAGGGTCCTGGTCATCGCTGACGAGAGAAAGCCAATTATTTTTATATCCTGGTCAATGCTGAGTTCCTAGGTCACTGGTTGACCTCCTAGATCAGGTTAATAACCCAAAAGCACGTAAAAATGGGTCCTGCTAGAATTTCTACAAGTGAAGTTTGCTGGGACTTGGCTTGCTTCTGAATCCGAATTTGCACTTGCTTTGATCAAAGATGATGTATCAAAGCATTTGGGGTAGGACGGCTTACGCCAGATCACCCATTAGGCGTTCTGCCACCTATCCATAGAATGTTAACCAGCACTTACAGCCTTGCAACATATTGCATAGGCACTATAACTGATACCTAAGTATGCCAGTTTTCAAATGCTAAAATGAGTGCTAAATTTCAAACCAACACTTCCTAAAAACCACAGTAAAAAGGTGTGAATTTAAGGAAGTTAACCGATATCATTTCAAGTAAATGACCTTAACCCTGAGTTTCACGTGACCTTGGCACCCACAACAATCAATGAGACAAACATTAGATAGTATATTTCACATGTTGTCACGTTGCTAATTACGAAACGACTATGGAAACACACAGAAGATGTGCGCTGACTTTCAATTGCTATTCTGGCCTGACATGATCTTGGGAAAAATAATCACAGGTTAAAGGTAATTTGGTTCAGGGATTTAAAATTATCAGACAAGATGCAAAAATTATCAGGGCTATTTAATTTTCCGGGAAGTTGTAAATTTGATCAACTCCAGGGCACCAAAGAATCGTCGCAATCCTTCGCTTTGCCGCGAATCGCGATTTATTGGTGAAAAACAGGGGGCGCGGTCTACCTCTACTTATATGTGTAGTGAGGGGTAATATTCATTTTATCTGTGTTGATGAATATGCAACAATTTCTACATGAACTGAGACCAGTCAATGTGAGTATGTTTTTCTCACGGACAATGACAATATAAAAACAATGCGAATAAAACCAAACGTTTCGGACAACAACGTGCCTTCGTCAGTGGAGAAAAATAAGTGTATAGGTTTAACATCGATGAGAACTATATGCGGCACCGTCTCAGTCTGGCCAGCCGGGTTGCCGATAAAATACACAAATGTTTATAAGCTTCCATGATGTGCTTAAAAAACTGCTGAAAATATATCTTAGAAAATAAAGATATAGTTCGTTTTTTCTAAGTTCGACCCTCACTGTAAACATCTTTTTGAACATAGCACGAGAATTGCTAGCTGAATTACTTAGAAAACTGGTTAGCGCACATTGTACTGCAGACATTAATAATATTTTCCAAATAAGTTTTAAACACCGATGATATACCGTTCTGTTAAACGCCGTGCGATCTAATGATCAGTTCAGTTATAATTTCTGACCAAATGTCTATCCTTGTGGGGTTGTATATAAAGACAAATACGAGCTAGGAGTCTGGGAAATAAGAGCCAGGAAGAAATATTTTTGAGTGAAATTAATCGTCTGTGAAATCAATGTGCGCCAGCCAGTTTTCTAAGTAATTCAGCTAGCAATTCTCGTGCTGTGTTCAAAGAGATGATTACAGTGAGGGTCGAACTTAAGAAAAACGGACTATAACTACTTCATCGATTTTATCGAAAGAAAACATGTATGCCTAATTACTTATTTCTTGCCACTGACAGAGGCACTTTTTTGTGCGAAACGTCTGGTTTTATTCGTATTGTTATTGTATTGTCATTCCCTGTGAGAAAAAAGGATAACTCTTCAGTTAGTAACCATAACAGCGAAACGGCTTAATGTAACACAATTCACTGTGTATACGAGACCATAAGTCCCTAAAAATAATCCTATTTACAACTTTATAAAAAGATACAGCTTATACACTATACAGCTTAGGCATACAATTTTTTCTGCAATAAGATAATATTCATTTATCTCCACAGAATATGGCAAATTAGTGCCGCTGAAGTTCGCTTTCGAAGCGTCTCCTCCACGCATTCCACAGCTCTCGTGCCATTTTGGATCACGGAACATGGCTGGGCGCAGGACAGGCCGTCTGCGAGCTTGGACGGACCACGTGATCACCTCCTCCCCTCCCCCTCACTCCCGTCCCCTTCCCCAGCACGGCGTCCGATCTAACCGCGCCCCAGGCAGTCGGCTCGGTCCGACCCTCCCCATGGTCGAGCCACGGCCCGGTGCCGCCTGAGTTTGTGCCGGGTGCAAAACTGGAGCAGTAACTAGCGCCGGAACTGGTAGTCAGCACGACCATCGTCAGATGGCAGGAGTAAATGGAATAAGCGGTTCCAGGTTTTAGAAGGAATGGGGCAGGAAAAAGCGCTGAAAACAATGTTTTGCTGATATAGCCATAAAAAGTTCACTGAATTAGGAGAGCAGCACATCAGTTTAAAGCCTTTCAGATGATGGTTTTAATAAGCACACAATCATTTCCCAATTCGCCTCCAACGGTGTCACAGGCAAAGAATACGCTGAAATACTAGTGTGTACAGAAGCAACTGCGGGTCCCTGTACCTTCCTCGTTGCCTTCTTGAAACGGGACATCCTGTCTATCCATGGCTAATCGCCTTTCCGTCGTAATTTCGTTAAACTGCCTCGTGGCCTAACTGGAAGGCACTTACACGTGTCGTAGAGGAGGGCACTCCTTCCATTAGAAGGAAAACTGACAGTTTCCGGGCCATTATGTCGCTGAATGGGGGAGGTTTGTGACTCATTTGTTCATTTTCCTGCCGTACTATGCCTTTCTTGGAATATTTGCTACATCAAAATCGTTCTGTATGAAATATGATCACCTGAGCGACTAAATTTTGTTAATAACTGTCCCAAACGACGATGATGTGTATGTGAAGTGTTTGCCTAATTCGTGTGGCATGTCTGCTGGACGTGCTGAGGGAATCCGTTGCCATTGGTTGCTGTGTCGTGCTGTGTTATATCTGCGATCTGACGCGCCCTGCCGCCTCCACCCGCAGACCCGATCGTGAAGAACTCTGCGCGCCAGCAGTCGATGTCGTCCTCGCCGACGCCGATGACGGGCGCCGTGTCGGGCGCGCTGGTGGCCGACGCCGTCGGCGGCGGCATGCCCAGCTCGCCGATCGTATCGCCCGGCGCGCCGCCGCTCACCGCCGCCACCAGCAACCAGTGAGTGGCGCCCCGGGCCGTCCGCCGGGACGCCCGCGCCCGCGCGCGCGCACGCGAGCCGCTCGGACCTGACGCGCTCCGACCACCCGACCGGAGCGCGCGCCTCGCGCGGCGACCGCGCCGCAGCGGCCGACGCCGCCGTCAGACTGTACATGTTTGCAAATATTTAACATTTTCCATCGGTTTTGTTGAAAAGTGTCCCGGGCGTCGGCAGCAGCTAATCCATGGAGACGGCAGGGTGCGACCGGCCCTGAGCGCGTGCGGCGCCAAGTGAACGTGACAGAGTAGCGAGCGCGCGCGAGAGAGAGGGAGCGAGCGATGAGGGACGGGACCAGGGCGCCGGCTGCGGCGCCGGCCGTCTCCGCGCGCGTCCGCTGCCGTCGACGCCACCGGCCAGGGAGCGAGCCGCTGACACGTGTACACGGCATTGAATAAAGTGGACTATGACGGCCGACTGTGCCGAGACTGTGCGGTGTTGTGCGGCGCTCTGTTCAGCCCCGGGCGGCCGGCCGAGCGCCGGACCCGGCTCGGACGAGCCGGACGCGAGCTGCAGGTCGTGTTGGTGGTTTCCGACTGTGGTTATGGAATTACGGAGCGTGTTAGGAGTTCACGGAGCTGTCAATCGTCTGGTAGCGCTAGAATTTCTACTCATCGGCGCCCGGTACGGGGGGCCGACCCAGCGATGAATTTGGTCGACCCGCGACGCGCGAGCGAACAGTTGGCTGGACGTGCGACCGTACGAATCCAGTCTGGTCTTTAGCTTGTTTTTACATTGAATTCGAATACCGTGCGGAGTTGTACTTTTGTTGTCAATGCTGGTCAATGAAGGCAGTCTCGGTGAACGTCATCACTTGTATTGCTCGAACAGGGGAATAGACCGCTGAACAAGTAACAAACAGCGGAAGTGGTCACAGTTTCACGCACACATTCCTCCCGCACACCATGGGATTCTTAGCGGTTCTCTGACCGTAACACTGCTAGTCTATTGCGAACTGAACGTTTTCCGCCGCTCCGGTACTTCCCCGTAGCGTTCCGGGCAGGTCTGAGGACTGACTGAACCCAAACTCGCTTCACGGCGGCTAGAACTGCTCATTCCGTCAGCATTGCGCGTGACCTGTGTCCGCGTCCTACGGGCCAGTAGGCGGCGCTCCGGTCGATGCCGATGGAGCCCGAGAGAGCGCGGACAATTGCTAACACCCGTCGGACAGGTAAACGCCCCAGTTGAAGCAAATGTCACACGAGTGCGTACCGACGCCATGTCTGAGGCTTCAGTTAACACCATTAACAGCATGAAGCTTACAGACGAAGACACCTAATGGCTCCATAATATATGGGTCCGACAGGCGACAGTGTGCCACGCCCGCATTACTTAGTTGTCCACAACGGTCAAATTCGAGGCAGGCGGCTCGGTCAGGCGATGGCCACACCCCTGTAACTTTTAGCATGTTGTTTCACTGAAAGCCGCTCACCGGCGCCGCTCGAGCGCCGTGGCCAGCCGTTCGTAGCCGGCTTGGAGCGCCAGCTCGCCGGGCGTCAGGCCCTCGGCGTTCCGCAGTTCGATCCTGCTCCCGGCTGAGACTAGAAGCTCGGCGCAGGTCGTGTGACCGAACATGGCTGCCGCGTGTAGCGCCGACTCGCCGTTCTGTGGGGAGGGGATGAGTAGTGGTCAGTTTCCCTGGATTAAGCACGACAATCTCGGAGTATGCGTACCACAAATCAGAGGCAGAATGGATTGAGCCGAAGCCCCGATTAGAAATGCGAGGTAGTAAGGCCGATGCATGCGTGTTGACGTTTGTGTCCGTCGTTTATAGAAAATGGTACCGTGGAAAAAGACGAACTTTCGTTTCATCTCGTAATCTGGATAATAACTAGACCGACGTTTGTCGTCAGCTCGTGCCAACCGGGGACGCCACTCCGGATGGCGTGGGCCCCTGTGTAATGTGTATTGTGTATAGCAGGTCCTTACCGGTAAAACTGATAGGCAAGGGGAGTGCGGCAGCAGCGCGCGCACCACCTCCTCGTGACCTTTGTGGGCCGCCTTGAACAGCGCTGTGGCCCCGTCCTGTGAAGGAAACAGATTGTCACGGAGATGGTCACCGATGGCTCAGGGTAATGTTGAAGGAAGGATGGTAACTTCAGTGGAATGGAAATATCTGTAAGCAAAGCGCCCGCATGCCTGACTATGCGGTAACGCGACCCTGTAACCTGTTAAGGTATGCAATATGCATGCTAAGAAACATTGAAGATTCAATTGTGCGTGGGCCAATCGAGAAGAGGACTGCTCAATTCTGACTGCTAGGCTACGTGTGTCGGGTCTGCGCCGACTGCCGGTCTGTTGACACTCACGTGTCGGGGACTGTCGACGGCGGCCCCTGCTCTCAGCAGGTGTTCCACCACCCGGCTGTGGCCCAGCTGGGCGGCGATCCACAGCGGAGTGGCCCCGTCCACCCTGTAATGACGCACCGGGTCAGTCGAGAGGTGGGGCACGAGCCGGTCCACCCGTGCATGGCCGTATCGGGGGGTATAATCAAGATACCTATAAGAAACAGGTAGGTCCGATGTTTTGAGTAAAGCCCACGTAAAGCCCTGGTGACGTCACTGACATTTCTTATATGGAGAAATTCGCCCATAAGAAAAATATTTTACATACGAAAATTTGTATTTCATTCGGAAAAAATACATTCTATCAATTTCATCATGAAACTTATATAATTTAATTAAAAAACTTGAAATCCTTTGAGTGCTTGTCCCAACCCCTGCTATACCTTTGGTCACGTGACTTCCATGACAAACTTTGCGTTTTGCAATGTTATGACTTAAACAGAAGCAATAAATGTTACAAGCGTATTATTTATGATGTTTTAGGCAGCAATCGTGTAATAACATCCTTGAATTATATACATTCTGCTTAAAAGAGGTCACGTGATGTTACCAGATTGTGCTCGGACAGCATCTTCTTGAACTTCGATTTTGAGTACTTTTTACCTTCATTGAGTCCTAATAACGGACGTTTTTAGTTATAAAATGAAGCAATGAATCTATTGAGGGCAAAATTTAATCATTTTTGCACTTTCAAGCCGGGCTATCCTGGCATTTACTGTATGCCTGGCCTATTCAAATACATTAGCCAGAGGGGTGTGGTAATAACTGGTGTAAGCAAATTGACCACGGTCAAAAATGCATTACCAGAATGCACTTAAGCCAACATTTTGGGATGGTCTCGTTCCTAAGTCGGCTAAGAGCTTCGGTCCAGAAAATAAATTTATCGTTGGCATACAGTAAAATACATACCAAACTCGGCCGGTGATAAATTTTCAAGACCTCAGTCCTTACTGATTTTTGAACTCGGCCTTCGGCCTCGTTCAAAAATCCAGTAAGGACCTCGGTCTTGAAAATTTATTTACACCGGCCTCGTTCAGTATTATATAGAACTTCGGCCGGTTTGTGTGTGAAGCCTATGGTGAAGGGAAAACTTCACGCCCGGCTGACGTCACAGACCTCGGCTACCAAATCGTGTCCGGTGGGGGTCGGGTATAATCTCCATAGTGTGTTCCGCCGGGCCCGACTGATGGTTTGTCCCAATCAGCATCTCATCCCGTCGCCGACATGTGCCTGGGGGTCTGTTCGTTTACCTTACCCAGATGAGGTTCTGTTCCGCCGCTTGACGCGGCTGAAAGGCTGTTCTCAATGGTCTGGCCAGGTCTGCTCGACCCGGCCTAGTGGAGGGTCTGTTCTGCCACCTGCCCTGTGTCCTGGCTGAATATCTCTTCTACCGTCTGATCCGGATCCGTCCTCTCACCTGGCCTGGTCGGGGTCAGCTCCGGCGTCTGTCAGCAGTGCTGCCACCTCGTGGTGACCGTTCTGAGCTGCCAGGAACAGCGCCGTCGAGCGGTCCTGGAGGCAAACACTCGAGTGATTCACCCTCTAAAAAATATATCACCACTCATGACGTGGTGATCATCGTTCCATCCTAAACTTGTTTTAATTAGCGTAACTAACGTTACTTTGGTTGAGCTGCTGGCCATCGCAGGAAGAAGCTAACAATGGATGGGTTATTTTATAAAACGCTGATGGACTCCCCATTATCACAATACCCATGACTGCAGTGCGCATTCCGTTGGATTTATTTTGAGCCTCCCGTTCGTGGACCCGTAAAACAATGCCCGTGCGGCGTGTTATCTGATTCATCACCAGCCGTTCCACCCTGCCGTGGGTGAGTGTTGACCCGCCCTCTGTGTGTGTACCGCCCGGCGTGGGCCGTTCCGAGCCCCACCTTCATCCGGGCGCTGACGGCAGCTCCCGCCTGCAGCAGCTCGCGAACACAGACCGTGTGGCCGCCCTGACTGGCCACCAGCAGCGCAGTGGCGCCGTCCTGTGGGCAACACAAGGCTCGGCGCGTTCAAATTTACATACATTGGTTATACGTCTGAGGGTGGACGTTGGCACTGAACTAGCAGCAGAAGGTGACCTGGCCAGCTCAACACCTTCCCTCTGTCTGTCCCTTCTCTGTCCCGTCTGTCTGCCCCTCCGTAAACCTATGTATGTCATGGCGGTATACAGAGGTCTACGGACTATGGAGGGTCTACAAAGGTCCCGGTGCCCCCTCTGACCGTAATTTCTGTCTCTCCCTCTGTCCGTACCCATCTGTCCCCCTCCCTTCGTCAATGACCCCCTGTATCCTATCCAACCATAGTTGGCGTGTTGAGCCGGCTGTAACCCTCTCTGTCTCCCTCTCTGTCCTCCACATCTAACCGTAGTGGGCGTCCCTCTCTCTCTGCCCTGCCTCTCCCTCTCACCGTGGTGGGTGTGTCGGGCCTTCCACCGTGCCGCAGCAGAGCCCTCAGCACCTCCACGTGACCGGCCTGCGCCGCGAAAAACACCGGTGTCGCCCCCGTCTGTCGACAAAACAACAAACAAACAATGAAAAACCGCCCTCGTCTACCAACAAAACAACAAGTGCAGTACAACCGTTCCCGTTCTACCGACAAAACAACAAACATGCAGCACAACCGTTCCCGTTCTACCGACAAAACAACAAACATCCTACAGGCTCAGGGGCGCCGCCACGGATTTTTGACTGGGGGGGACGGACTGACCGACTGAAAACCCAAAAGTAGACATTCTTACCGTGGCTTTTTCGGTCGGATGCATTCAACGTTTTGAGCAAATATGCCACTTTTAACATAGGGTTTTGAACTGAAATAACGGTTTTGTAGCTTGAGCTGAGACGAGAACAATGCATGAGCTTTTATGGCCCAACGATCACGGCCCAACGTCGACAGATTTTCGGTGACTCCGACTCCGACTCCGGCTCGGGTTTCTAAAATCGACTCCGACTCCGACTCCGGTCACAACTGTCGACTCCGACCGACTCCGACTCCGACTCCGACTCCGCAGCCCTGGGTTTGAGGAAAGTAGTTTAGGTACATAGGTGTCGATTTCTACCGAGTTGGGGGTGCCCGGGCGCAGCAAATCCGCCGCCGCCCTAGCGGTGACCTTGACCCGCGCGGTCTGTTGAGGCTCCAAAGCCAAGTCGGCCGAGCCGGCGGGGAATTTGGAGAGCTTGGGCACCCCCGACTTGGCGGAAATGGACACCCATGGGTATTTCCTTAAAGTATTGGCTAAGACCGCATTCCCACCGAGTACCTACCTATATACACATCTGATGTCCGATTCAGTTTGACACGGCAAAGCCTCGTGTTCTATCACGGTATAATTGCCACTAATATGATCGATAATGCATATTGCATAGGTAATGCATATTGCATACCCGCGTGGGGAGGGGGCGTTGTACTTGTATAGTCACAAATCTCTCTTTTTGGTTTGTGCACGAATCGGCGCGAAGCGCCGCGAAAATTGGCAAAAAAAAAACAGACAAAACTGCTCCAAAGTACGAATTTTGCAGACCGTGTAGCAAGCTTGATAGGTACCAGAAAACCTTAGGTCAGGAAAACCAAGTCAAGTAGTCAAGTCGCCTCAAAGTTTTGTGGTCCTGTCAACCGTATAGCTTATTTCTTAGAAGCTGGAAATTTAGTGTAGCGTGGCTGCAGAAGTGTGGGGTCGGAGCGGGAATCAGTCGGAGTTGACTGTTTTGGCCAGTTTTGGCCAGAGTCGGAGTTGAAGTCTTCGAAAATGTTCGGATTTTGACTTCGAGGTCGGATTGGTGTAGATTTCAGCACAATCGGTTCAGCCGTTCTCGAGATCTGGAATCGACCCCTGCATGTGCGCACGTGCAGCAGCACCCCAACTGTGGCACATGGATATGAATTGCCTAGTGGGTATACCTACCTACATGCCAACTTTCAGGGCAATCGGCCCAGTAGTTGCCGAGATATTGAAATTGTTACAAAACTGACACCTCTTCGTTTTTCACGTGGCACGTGCATATGGGGTCACTCACATGCATCGGGAATAGCCCGATGCTCGTTAGAAGGAATGAATCTAGTGCTACCCTACAAAAATTACCGCATGTACCTAAATCGGTCAAGTGGTTGCTGAGATATAACTAAGCCTAGCAAAAGCGTGACCACGGCATGCTCAGAAATTTCCGTTAACCTACGAAAGACTACGCTCGCTTCGCTCGCTCCGTAATGAGTTTGGGGGGGACGTCCCCCTTCCATTCTGAGAGTGGGGGGGACGCGTCCCCCCGTCCCCCCCGGTGGCGGCGCCCATGTACAGGCTACATAGTACATACAGCAAAACTGTCTCCGTCTACCGATAAAACAACAAACATAGGGTGTCCGGCAAATGCAACACCGGCGACGTCTCCGTCTCTCGACGAAACAACAGTGCAACCTCCTCCGTCTCTAGACAAAACAAACATCCATTTGGTATCATACAAACTGGTACACTCGGGGGCAGATTGATGTTCCACAACTCTTTATCCACCGGGTTCCTATGGCTCAGCATTGGCAGCAGCCGCCTGGTACCGGTAGACTGTGCCGCTTCACTTACTTGTCAAGCGGCACAGCCTGTGCCGGTAGACTGTGCCGCTTCACTTACTTGTCAAGCGGCACAGCCTACCCACACCGTATGCCACCGGTCTGGGTCGGTGGCTGGAAGGCGATGTGGGCCGCCTGTGACGTCAGCGCAGCGGTGAGGGCAGCCCGGAGGCATGGCTCGGGTTGGCGCGGCGCGGCGGCTGGCGAGGGCTGGGGAAGTGGGGAGCGAGGCGGGGTGGGAGCACGGACCATCGCGCGGCTGAGCGAGTGTAGTTAACTTTCGCGTCTCAAGGCGCCAATTATTCTACCTAACAATTGTGCTAAAGCAGTTGTTAAAATGTCCTATCCCCAAGATAGCGCCTATCATCATGCTTGCCATGCACATTACGACACACTTAAACGTGGCATTGGGACAGCCGATAGAATTTATATCACACGTGCATCGAGTTGCGGAGCTACATTGTTTTTAACAGATAAGTATTAAGGCCTTGATTGAGCTCATTGGTGTCTATTATTTCGCACAGCAATCGTCCAGAGACGTGGGAACTGGGGTTTTTGGATAGCGCGGCGTCCCAACTTTAAAGGTAGTGTGCCAACTGCCAGCTTTCCTGGACCGTATGGAGTTAATGGCCCAGATAAGGAGAACCGGATTTTTAGAACTTAGCCATACCTTCAAAACTCATGGAAACGTCTTAAATTCTTCAAATTTTGAGTACCCCAGTGCGAAATTCGCCCCGACGGGTTGTCGGTCGTACCCCAACCACATTTCACACCACTATGAACAATAAATGCACACACTGAAATCGCTATTACCGATATGCTCATCCAATCAAGTTTCGATAAACTCGTTCATCATCAGCTCCTGCGGTTTCGAACACGCCTGTTAGGTGGTGCGGTAGACCGCGCCCAAAGCCAGGGCCCCGGTAACGTGAGGTAGCCGAGTCAGGGCAGCGTGCGCTGACCCAAGCCGGAGCCGCGCGTCCTCCCGGTGTCATGTGATAGCCCGGGGCTGCCCGCGGGGATGCGGTAGACCGCGCCCAAAGCTGCGGCCCCGGCTTGGGTCAGCGCACGCTGCCCCGACTCGGCTACCTCACGTTACCGGGGCCCTGGCTTTGGGCGCGGCTTCTGCTCATACTTTGTGGTGCGGTGGTGGTGCGTCGGGCTGCGCGCTCTGACTTCGGCCAAGAAAAATGTGTCAGCTGATCATTGTCATTTCTGCCACTTGCGTGTGGTGAAATGGGGTCATAACTTATCAGACGGCTTTTTCATATCAATTATTTTACATAAAATCATATTTCAAACCATAAATAATGTTCGACAGCCAAATAAAAGAAACAATACCAATACAGGCTTACAGTTTAAGGCTCGACATTGTGTTGTCTACGATTAGAGAGCTGATAACTCATTCCCGTACGTCGTATGGTCGTAACACTATAATGACCTTTGCTTATTGTCACATGTGCGCCGCAATCGCGATTGTTGCCGACGCCTGTTTGCAGGTGAGCCCACTACAGTTGTTATACATATCTAAAAACCGATAAACTTTTAGGCGAAAAGGGCACTATTCCAGGCCCATTTTTGATTTTTTTGCGATATTAGGTAAAAACAGAAGCTTCTTATCCTAGGAAAAATAAAATGGGAAATCTTTCAAAGGTGGCACACTACCTATAAGCAACTCTTACTGTTCCTCTAATGTGTGGTCGCAGCCACCAATAGCAAACCGTTCCATCTAGGAACAAATAATTCGCGCACCTGGAACGGTTCGAACCGGGTTTCTCCAACCGGTCACCCTACGACGCTAGCGTGTATCCACTGAGCTGCCGAAACCAGCGACCACCCGCCGCGGTCAAACGCGATCAAATGTCACAATACTGTCATTGGTGGTAAGCGGGTGAATGTCATTTTGTTTTGTGTAGACGAGGGCCATTCTCGGTAGCTCAGTGGATGAACGCTCGTGTCGTGAATTGGTCGGTGGGAGAAGCCCGGTTCGAACCCCCCTGGGTGGCCGACTTTTTGGCTCCTAGTTGGAACGGTTTGCTATTGGGGGCTGCGACCACATATTAGAGCAACAATAATAATCGCTTTAAACGTAGGAGGCGGAACGGGGAGGGCACCGGGGCACCGTGCCCCCCTTTGATTTTGGCATTTTAACATTAGCCCTATGGGCGTTGCATGGAAAGAATGGGACCAAAAGTCGGCAGTGCCCCCCCCCTTACTTGAAGGTGTTCCGCCGCTATGTACTGGCTTTAAATTGGGGCGTTGGCTGCGGCACTACTCATAACCCCCAGCTCCCACGTCTCTGGACGATTGCCGTGCCAAACAATAGACACCAATCTGCTCAATCAAGGCCTTAATACTATGTATGTATGTATGTATGTATTGACGATCAAGAGCAATCCACAATCGGCGTGGCTACTAATACATGTTATACAAAATATAGCTCCGCACCTCGATGCACGAGTGACATAAGTTCTATCGGCTGTCCCATTGCCACGCTTAAGTGTGTCGTAATGTGCATTGCAAGTATGATGATAGGCGCTGTCTTGGGGATAGGACATTTTAACAACTGCTTTAGCACAATTGTTAGGTAGAATAATTGGCGCCTTGAGACGCGAAAGTTCTACACTCGCTCAGCCGCGCGATGTCCGTGCTCCCACCCCACATCACTCCCCAGCCCTCGCCAGCCGCCGCGCCGCGCCGACCCGAGCCATGCCTCCGGGCTAGGCCCTCACCGCTGCGCTGACGTCACAGGCGGCCCACATCACTTTCCAGCCACCGACCCAGACCGGTGTCATACGGGTGGGTAGGCTGTGCCGCTTGACAAGTAAGTGAAGCGGCACAGTCTACCGGTACCAGGCGGCTGCTGCCAATGCTGAGCCATAGGAACCCGGTGGAAGAAGAGTTGTAGAACATCAATCTGCCCCCGAGTGTACGTACGAGTACCTAGGCCGTAGCCGTTGGAAGACTCGTATTTGACACTGTCATAAGGCAGATTAACCCATAATCCCGTCAAAACAACAATGTCTGATTAAATCCGAGCTGGAAAAGCAGTAGCTGTGTTTCACACCGCATACGAGCATGTTTTATAACAGAAAAAATACAGCTTCTGGATTCTGGAAACGCACCGACAGAGCTGTGTGTTTCCGGTATTTGACAAATGAGCCGAGACGGCGGTCAGCGCCTAAACTGCCGGCGGTGTGCGGACGTCTATTGTGCGCCGTCCGCCGTCCGCCGCGGGGCTGAACTAACGGCCAAAAGTGGCCGGATCGCGCTGAGCGCCGCCCGCGGAAATCCGATGGGCGTATGACGCCGCAATCACAGACAGTCGGCGCTGGTCGACTCACAAATCGCGCTCTGTATTGCTATAACGTGTTTGATCGACTGTGTGCGTTTTGTGCCTGCGCTCTATATACAGAGCGCAGGCACAAATAGGAAGGCGCCGAGCCGTGGAAGGCGCAACGCGCAATGTTTGCGGAAACATGTGTGTCACTGGGATATGCACGCGTAGTCCGTGGTCCGACCCCGGGACGGATACCCACGGTATGTGGATTAGTGCCCGAGACGGTTTCCACATTCACGCGTCTTCCGGCACCCTGGAAAGGCACTGTCATGGTAATCGGGCCACGCTTTCTCGTCGGTCCGGCGCCGTGGGAAGTGCCGACGGGCCGCGCCGAACCGCGCGCTTCAGCCACCTGTTTGGTGTCTATCGAGGCTGGCCGTGTGGCGGCTCTGGCACCTGTCGAGGGCCTTTGCCGGTCAGTTGTGATGTGTCTATCTCATCTGTCGAAATCCTGTCCGGTGCCTTTTTTATCACCTGTTTGGGGCCGACTGCCCGGTGTGTCTCTCGCCTGTCGAGGGCCCATTGCCGGTCAGTTGCGATGTTTCGTAATTCTATTCCATCTGTCGGGACCGACTGTCCGTCTCAGTCTCACCTGTCGTCGTCTGTCGGGGTCGGCGCCCCGTCGCAGCAGCTCCTTGACGCAGGCCAGGTGTCCGTTAGCGGCCGCCAGTAGCAGAGGCGTGGTGCCCTCCTGTCGGTCAGAGCAGTGGGCTCGGTCAGACTCCAACGGACGGACCAACGGGTTACGGACTGTGCTGGACAGATGGATGGCGAACCGTAAAATACTGAAGCGTAGTTCAGAACCAGAGGTCACTGGCACTGGCTGAGAGGATACATCAGCAGCTAGTGTGGAGGATTGGGCACCGCGGGCAGGCCTTAACAGCCAGGAATGGAACCCAGATGATGACAAAAGACGGCACACCAGAGGTCCGGTCGGGACGGCAGATGGCTGAGACACGCAGCAGGCCCGCCCGTTCCCACACGGTCGTCTGAGGCGGACCGTGCGGACCTGCTGGGAAGCCCCGCGGGCACCGCCGGCCGACCGACCACCGGCGTCACACCGGAACTCAGCTATCACCGGGCACAAACAGGAACAGAAAAGAAAAACAGCCCCGGACGAGCTCCCAGCGTGGGGCCGAGCTGGAAACGCACGGCGAGGAGCTCAAAGTCACCGCTTCTTGGGAAGCTGGGAAGTGCATTATATCGACATATGGTGCCACTGGGAGCCCAGTTGCAGCTGTAGGTGCCGGTACGCAGGGACGAATGAACGCTGGGCAGGGACGGACCTTTGGCAGATATTCTACCCCTATGGACGGTCTCACTGACCCGGCATCGACTTATACACAAAACAAGGCGCACGGGGCATGAACGGCTGCCGTGTAACGAGACAGCGTAACCGTGACCGTGTATTCCGGCAGCAGCTGATTTATACCGCACCTTACCGACACGCTGTCGATCTCACACGTGCCAGCTTGCGGTTACTGCAGCAAGCGAAGGAGTCGGCGGGCTGCCGCAGCAGATGTTTCCTATTTGTATTGCGTGTTTCTTACTTACCTACAGCCACTACCCGGATGGCCCTGTTACCACTCCAGGGAAATTCGCAACCTCCAATCACACGGGTATGAAGGCTGGGAAACTGGTGGAATGAGCTCTTCAGCCGCAACAACCATGCAGCATGAGCAGCATGACTGGTATAAAATATATATTTGGAAGCAATGTCACGCTGGATTCAGGTCACCGTCGTGCGCCACTGTTGCATGGGACGTGCAACATTGGCAACTTCTTCAGCCGGCCTATTTTTCTTATGAGCTTAATTATGCATGTCACTTCACTGAAAGGCATACGCCCGCTCTGCAATCAACACTCAATGCACAAAAATCTTCGCTATCTATAACGCTGCACTGTTCTCCGTCTATTCTGCCCCGCCTTCCTGGTACAATTGTCCTCCGGGCCAGGCGGTCAAAATACCATATAAACGTAGGTATACGCAATAAAGACAGGATACCGGCCACCGCGGTTCGCTAAATCGTTGTTCCGATTTATCGGATCTAAATGTTGTTCCGTTGAGTTGTTCCGAGTCTCTCTCGGTCCTCTATGCGCCGATCTCGGCTGAGTCGCTCCGACTCCGAGGCGATCTGAGCTGAGTCGCTCAGAGTCAGAGCTGCTCTGAGCCGCTGAGTCGTCCGTCCGCTCGGGGCCGTGGGAGTCTGTGGGCCGCTCCCACGGCGCTCGGAAGCCGTGACGGCCACCACACACGGCGGCTCCCGGCTCCCGGCTCCCGACCTTCCCTGGGCCTTCTCCGGTCTCTGATCGGACACCATGCGGATACCTAGTCCGCCGGCCTAGCACAGTCCAAACAGCACACTAACAGTTCGTTCAATGACCCCGCCCGAAATCCCACATCGTTACGCAATGTATTTTATTCATTTATTAAAATGTGTAAAAATACTTTAAACAATAGCATTCAAATGTGTCTGATCTCCCACAAAATATTCATTCGAGACAGCCTCGAATGCAGAAATCGGCGAAGCGCGGTCGAGGCTAAGTGGCCAAATATTAATCTCAACAATATACGGCTACAAATTATGTGCTGAAACAATAATGCACGTAATTTCATGCCTGAATGTATAATTCACTCACCATGTCGGCGCAATCGACGTGGACGAGGCCGGCGTCCAGCACGGCCTGACACCGCGTGACGTCACCGGTGATGGCGGCTCGGTGGAGGTGCAGCTCCGAGCGGCTGTCCTTCTGTAACAACAGCGGGTCAATGAGGGACGAGCTGGTGTTGGGTATAGAGAGAGTGAGCTGTCAAACGGCCCGGTGGAGCTGCAGATCCGAGCGGGTGTCACGTCTGCTCTCCAGCGCGACCGATGGAGCGAATATCTATCGCAGCCTCCCCGCGGCTGTGCGTCATCATCGCCAAGTCAGGGCCGTTTCCGCGGAGTCGAGGACTAGAGTGCTGATAACTCCGCCTCGAAGGAGCCTGCCACAGACTCGTCGTCTTAGGCCCGCGGCCGCCGGCGTCACTCCGCTGCCAGCGCACCGATTCTACAACTTCGGACACATCAACGCCAGGTCACTCGCTCCCCGACTCGACGAGATTAACCTACTACTAGAACAGCAGAAACTGGACATACTGTGTGTCTCGGAATCCTGGCTCCGTCCTGACATCTCCAGCCGCGTGCTCGTCTTCCCTGGCTACACAATCAGCAGATGTGACCGCACCGGCCCGCCGCGCTCGAGAGCCCCCCGTGGAGGAGGAGTGGCTATCCTGACCAGGGAGCAGTTCAGGTTGAACAAGCTGGACATTGGCGGCGCAGACCCAGCAGTGGAGTCCCTGTGGCTCTCCGTCACCGGCCCAGGCCGGAGGACAGTGATCGTAGGTGCCATTTACCGGCCACCCGGCTCATCCACCGCCAGGGGGCTCGAGCTGATAGAGGAGCAGCTCCGTGCGGCCACTGCCACTGGCAAACCATTAGTCGTGCTCGGGGATTTTAATTTCGACATGCTGGACGACTTGAAGCCAGGAACCCGAGACTTCAAACGCATCATAAACGACGTCAACCTCATGCAGCTGGTGGAGGAGCCGACTCACGTCCACCCGACTCCCACGCTGCTCGACCTGATTTTGACCAACCTGACTGACCTCCAGTCATCTGCCAGAGTGCTCCCTGAGCCTGTTGCAGACCACCAGCCTGTCATCTTCAGCGCCCCAGTCGGCCGCCAGCGCCGCCCGCGCCCAGCTCCCGTCACCACCAGGCCGTGGCGACGGATGAACTGGGACGCCTTCTGTCTCCGTCTCCTGACCGCCGACTGGGAGCGGCTCTACAGCACAGCAGCTGTGGACGGGAAGCTGGAGGCGTTCATGGGTGTCTGGAGTGTGGCGGTCGACGAACTGTGTCCAGTTGTCACCGTGTCCCGACGCCGCCCGGACTGTCCGTGGCTCAGGGACAATCCTGACATCGACACCGCGATAGAGGAGCGCGACACCGCCCGGCACACCTGGCGGCCGAGCCGTTCAGCGGAGGCGCGGCGGGAGTACCAGCTCAGTCGCAACAGACTGAAGGGTCTTCTCGCCCGTGCTAAGGGGCGTTCCTCTGCAACGACCTGCTGACGGACCGGCGAGGTTTCTGGAGCCGGATCAAGAGCTTTGCTCTCCGCCCTGCAGGCGCCGCTCCAGCCAGCAGCGCTGATGACGTCACTCGACGGGCCGACGAATTCAACGCTCATTTCGCGTCGGTCGGCCCTCGCGTCGCGGCTGATGTCGCTCGCTCCGGAGGCGCTGACGTGGGGCCTCGCCCGCCCTGTGTGTGTGCCTCCGCCTTAGTGCTGGGGCCTGTCACCCTGCCGGAGCTGTCTGAGACTATCAGCTCCATGAGCTCCTCGCGCGCCGTCGGCGTGGACGGCGTGCCGCTATTCGCGATTGTGCGTAGTTTTGCTGTGATAGGACCCCATCTTCTTCACATCATCAATCACTCCATCTCTTCCTCCGTCTTCCCATCCGCTTGGAAACTCGCCCGCGTCATCCCCGTCCACAAATCTGGCGACACCTCAGACCCCAGCAACTACAGGCCCATCTCCATTTTGTCTGCACTATCCAAGATCATGGAAAAGGTCGTTTCTCGCCAACTTGTGTCTTATCTTGTGAAAAACAATGTTTTGTCTCCGCACCAGTACGCGTATCGTCCGTGTCATTCCACGGAGGACGCCGTGCTCGACGCTGTCCACTGGATATCAACGCAGATCGACGCTGGACGAGTCGCGTCGCTGACGACGCTTGACCTCAGCAAGGCGTTCGACAGCGTTGACCACGGCGTCCTCCTGGACAAACTGGAGTGGTATGGTGTGAGCTCGATGTGGTTCAGGAGCTACCTGCACGATCGGAGACAGGTAGTGACCGGCGGCTCCTCCGATCCCCTCCCGCTGACCCATGGCGTGGCCCAGGGGTCCATCCTCGGCCCAATCCTCTTCCTCATCCTCATCAACGACCTTCCCTGTTTCCTCACCCATGGCCGACTCCTCTCCTACGCAGACGACACCCAACTCCTCGACCACTCACTTCCAACAACCCCAGATCTCTCTCAGCTCAGATGTCGTGTCGAGCAGTCAATCTTCGATCTCCAGCTGTGGTTCCAGGCCAACAGTCTAAAAATGAACCAAAACAAAACCTTTATCACTCTCATCGGAACCCAGCAAACTCTAAAAAAGACTGAGTCATTCTACGTCTCACTCTCCGGTAACGACATTCGGCCAAGTCAGACCGTCAAAATTTTGGGTGTGCTGCTCGACCGACACCTGACGTGGGATCCCCACATAACCATGGTTGTGCGTCGCTGCAACTCCATCCTCGCATCCCTCCACAAAATCCGGCACCACCTCACACCTGACGTCCTTAAACTCCTAGTCCAAGCCCACGTGTTCCCACACATTCAGTATTGCCTGTCCGTCTGGGGAGGAGCCGCCAAGTGTCAAATGCAGCGCGTCCAAAAGACGATGAACTTCGCCGCCAGACTTGTGACCGGGACGCGACGGTCCGAGCATATATCGCCGGCGTTGGAGTCGCTTGGTTGGGAGAGGATGGATGTGATGCTGCGCCGCCATGATCATGTTCACGTCCAGAGAGCCCTGTATAATGACCAATGTCCCCCAGCGATGTCGGCCATGTTCACCCGCCGGGCCAAAGTGTCGTCACGTGACACTCGCGCGGTAGCAGCCGGAAAGTTGCAGCTCCCGAAGTGGCGGCTCGCAAGAACTCAGCGGGAGTTTGCATATAGAGCGGCAGCATCGTGGAATGCGAAGGACACCGCCACAGGCACCTGATTTTAGAATGTCAACCTGCTGATGTCAACTTCCTACATGCGGATGATGCGTTCGCGAGTGTTTTAATGTAATCGTTGATGTGTTTTAACGTTGCTTTTGCCATTGTATCAGTATCATAGGCGTAGGAACAGGGGGGGCCAGGTGGGCAAGTGCCCACCCACTTTTCGAGGTGGGGGGGCCAACCATGTGTTTTGGCCCACCCACTTTTTACTCGAGGCCCCTCGTCTCGATTTGAGAGGACGTCGTCACCTTCCAGAATAAACAAACTCGGTAAAAATAAGTTCCACGAATCCCCACGCACGGACTCCAAGGGGCCGTGATGGATCCAAGGGGGCCCTCTGTTCATACTTGTCAGTCGAAGCCCCTGAGACTGATGGCCTGAGAAGTGAGAGGCCCTAGTGGATCTGAGGAGGCCCCAATATCCACACTGGTCTGGGGAGGCCCCTGACACTGGCGGTCTGGGAGGCCCCTCTATCCACACTAGTCAGAGGTCTGAGACTGGTGGTCTGGGAGGCCCCTCCATCCACACTAGTCAGAATAGGCCCCTGACACTGGCGGCCTAGCCGAGGCCCCCTACCCTCACTAGTCAGAGGAGGCCCCTCTATCCTCAATAGTCAGAAGAGGCCCCTGAGACTGATGGTCTGGGAGGCATATCCATCTACACTGTAGTCACAGGAGGCCCCTGAGACTGATGACCTGAGAGGCCCTTATAATCACACTAGGCAGAAGAGGCCCATGAGACTGATGGACTGAGAGGCCCTTCTATTCATACTGGCCACAGGAGACCCCCAAAACTTTCGGTCTGGGAGGTCCCTCAATCCGGCACCAGTCAGAAGAGTCCCCTGAGACTGATGGCCTGGGAAGCCCTTATATTCACACTAGGCAGAGGAGGCCCCTGAGACTGATGGTATGAGAGGCCCTCATATTCACACCAGTCAGAAGAGGCCCCCGAGGCTGATGGCTGTGAGGCCCTTCTGTTCATATAACTGGCCACTGGAGGCCCCTGAAACCGGTGGTCTAGGAGGGCCCTCTATCCAAACTAGTCAGAAGAGGCCCCTGAGACCGATGGTCTGAGAGGCTCTTATATTCATACTGGCCACAAGAGGCCCCTGAGACTGATATTCAGAGAGGTCCACTCCTAATGAATCTGAGGGGGCCCTCTATCCACATTTACACTTTTCTAGGGAGGCCCCCGAGACTGATGGTCTGAGAGGTCCTTTTATTTATACTGTCCACAGGAGCCCCCTGAGATTAATGTTCTGAGAGGCTCTTCTATTTATACTAACCAGAAGAGGCCCCTAGGATTGATGGTCTAACAGGCCCTTCTATTTATACTAGCCAGAGGAGGCCCATGAGACTGATTGTCTGAGAGGCCCTTCTATTCAAACTAGGCATATGAGGCCCCTGAGAATGATAGTCCGAAGAGCCATGCGGCGGCAACTGGCCGTGGCCATATTTCGGCTCGGTAGGGCCCCACAGAGCTTATGAGAGCACCTCAAGTCCTCCTAAGTAGACACGATTATCCCCATAAGGGTGCCACGCCGGCTTCTGAAGGCTCCTTGTAGGCATCTAAGGGCCCTTTCCGGCCTCTAACGGCTCCACCCGCCTGTGATGGCTTCACACCAGTGTTTATGAGCGCCACACAGCGGCGCCTTTGAGGGTCATACTAGTGTCTCTTAGGGCCCTATATCGGTGGCTCTGGAGGCCCCACACCGGCGCCTCTGTGGGCCACCACACCTGTGCATCTCAAGGCTCTACATATAGGTACATCTGAAGGACCCACACCGACACCTCTGAGGGCACCACACCAGTATCTCGGAGCTCTGAAGGCCCCACACCGGTGACTCTGAGGACTCACCGGCTCCTGAGAGCACCATGTTGATGTCTAACGGCTCCACAAGGCCACTGAAGGCACCACACAAGCTCTCGCTGAGCTTTAATGTCCATGTACCAGCCTCTGAGGGATTTAAGCCAGCGCATTCATAGCTCCACACCAGCAATTGTAAGGGCTTCACACTGAAGTATCTAAGGGTTCCACACCGGTGTCTCTAAGGGCCACATACCGGCATCTCTGAGGGCCCCATACCGGCGTCTCTGAGGGTCCACATCTGGCGGACACCCATCAGCGACTGAAGGTCCCACACTGTCGACTCCGAGAGCCCCATCTGCGTCTGGGAGCAACATGCCGTCTCTAAGATAAGAACCACAGCGGCTCCTCCGTCGAAAGATGGGCGTCTGCATGCCAAAGGGGAGCGGTTTTGAGACAGTAGGGACGTGCAATAGAGGGGCGCCTATGAAGCCCATAGGGGCGCCTCAATGCGAAAGAGGGGTGCCTCTGAGGCCTACATATATGGGCGTCCACATGCAATAGAGGTCTGCAAATTGCAATTGACCAATGCCATGGGGTGCATTCATAAGAAACAGGGGGCGTCGGCATGACAAAGAGAGGCGCCTTCAAGTGTCCATAAAAGAGAGACGCCTATGATAAGCGCTCATTGTATGCGACAACGGGGCGACTGTGGGACATATAGGGATGCCTAGCTGATGACTATACATAGGGCGCTTATATGCCAGAGAGGGCGCCTATGAAGCTAATGGGGGCACCTGGGAAACGAGGAAGACATTTGTGAAATGGTTTTCAGGGGTCATGCGCCGTTTGCGGCAAAAAGATTCTTTAAAAAAAATCGGAGGGGGAATAAGTTTTAAAAATGGTGCGGACTTTCCGCACTGTTCGCTTAAGCGATTACGCCCCTGGGTACATCTGCCCGATCTCAGAAGCTAGATTTGGAGGTCATTCTTGAAAGCAGCCAGCAGGACGAGGCAAAAGTTGGAGGCCCCTGAAAATAGGAGGCCCCCTGGAATAGGAGGCCCCTTGACAGGTTGGCCCACCCACTTTTCATGACGTTCCTACGCCCGTGATCAGTATCATATATTTTTAATTGGGTCTCATTTAGCTCTTATGTCACCATGTCACATTCCTGACCGGATTCTTAATACCCACCCCGTGGAAGAATTCTAATAAATGACTTTGACTTTGACTTTGGGTGTCCCTCTGAAACAACGGTGGACAGAGGAGAACAGCGGTTAGCGAATTGGAGGATTGTGGGGCTGGATGGACTGTCCGGTGGAGCTGCAGGTCGGCTTGGCCGTCCTTCTGCAACAACAGAGAACAGAGACTATAGGGGTTAGCAAAGGACGGACCTGGGCTGGGATAGAGAGAGTGAACTGTCAAACCATGTGGTGAAGCCGCAGGTCCGAGCGGCTGTCATTCTGTAACAGTAGCGAACAGAGGAGAACAAGGGTCAATGAAACTGTGGCTGAGGCTACAGAAGAACTTTCAAACGGCCCGATTGGAGTTGCAGGCTAGTCGGAGCACGTATCGTTCGGAAACAATGGCGAACACAGGAGAACACGGGTCAATGAAGGACGGGCTGGCTCTGGGGAATGGGGATAGAGAGAGTCAGTTATCTGACGTCCAAGGGGGAACAGCAGCGAGGACAGCCTGGGATAAAAATTAGTTGAATGGTGATTTGATGCACTGCGCACCTCTGTCGTTTGTCGTTTGATGATTAATTGTTACATTTTTCCTAATCCTCGTTGAAACGGGGTCGTCCACCGCTGCTGACATGACTGACCGTAGTTCAGCGCCGATTCTACCGCCGCCCGTTTCCATGATTTCCCTCGCCTTATACGACCGTCTGCGTGACGGGCCACCCGTCAGGACCATCCGTCTCCAACAGTCCGTCTCTGATCTTCGTATCTTTGGTCTCTGTGTCTCCCATCCGGACGTCTTCGGTCTTCATCTCCTCGGGCCGTCTCAATCTTCCCCGGTCCGACGTCATCTCATCGGTCCGTCTTCCTCCATGTTCTCACTCGCCCGGCCTCTCAGTTCATTCCGTATCATCCCGTTTCCTTTCCAGCCCCGCTGTATGACGGGGCGGGGTGGACGGCTGACCCGTAGTCACATCATAAATATGGGCAGCGAACGGGAGCGACCGAATGTGACTCAGGACACCTCCTTCACTCGGATGTGTGACCTCTTTATTAATACGTCGACAGGCGAGGCAGGAGATTGACTTGAGCGTCTTTCTCATGGCCCTTGACCGTTCGTCCAGTGACCGTGAGGTCATCTTTATTTGTAGCTTATTAGTCGGCAAGACGTCAAACTTGTAGTTAACCCTCGCCAGGGCATTTTTCATAACACGGCCTGGCAGGGGGGGGGGGTCGATACGACCCCCCCTCGCGATTGGCTCCTATGGCACCTAGAAACACCAAATTTGGTAGGTAGGTGGGCCCCCTGGAGTTCTCGCCCCTGTGCAAATTTGGTTGCTCTAGGTCAATATTTAGGGGGGTTTTGGGGGGTATAAATGTAAAAATTTCGCTAAAAACAGGTCAAAAGTTTTTCGCTTATAACTTTTGATCTAATTAAGATAGAGCAAAAAGGAAAGCACCAGTGAACTCAGCACGTCAAGGCGCGTCGAATGATATACTTTTTAGCTTGCTTAAGTGTACTTAAAGTTTTTCTTAAATTTTAAGTAAACTTAAATTAATAAATTAAGTTCAAGTTAACCAAATTGCGTCATATCGCATATCATTCGATTCGGCTGATCACCAGGAACACAATGATACCATTTTTTAAGCTCTAGCGTCATTATGTGCCAAGTTATTGGCAAAAACGTAATTTGACCTCAGTTGACCTCATTTGACCTGACCCATGGATAAGTACACCAAACAAAGAGGCACCAAGTGACCTGCTGTTAAGTACTGTGGTTTCAAAGCACAAAAGTGACAGAACGAAGCGGATATCTCCAGTATTTTCCGAATTTAGTATTTTCCCATAGACTTAACATTACGACGTAATGACCTCTAACTGACCTCAGGTCAGTGACCTCAAAAAACCCGAACTATATGTTATACAACTCGGTGAACTTAGCACATCCTGAAAGTTTGAAGGAAATCAGTTCAAAACTGTGAGTTGGACAGATGCGAAAAGAAATTTGAAATTTGACCATGACCTTGTACCGGTTTTTCTGACCTGGTGACCTGACCCAAGGTCACCCGGACCTGAAATTTTCAGGTCATATGTAAAAAGGTTGCCCCATAGGCTGTGCCAAATTTGGCGGCGCTGCGCGCCGCCGTTTTTACGCTATCTTCGAAAAACCTTAGGGGGGGGTCGCATCGACCCCCCCCCCCTCTGCCAGGGCGAGGGTTAAAATCTGATGACAGAAATACGATGAGCTTTGGTTGAGAGAAAAGTCATCCGAAAAGCCATAAATTTGGTAAAGTTTTGGTAATAAAATAAAACAAACAAAACAACACCAACAACAACGAAACAGGCCAACTTATCTACAAAACACGGCAAAACAAATGGAATGATAACTGGTACTGTCCAGCCGTCAGCTGCAGCATCCAGCACGCAGGTCCCTCACCTTTACCGACATGCCGTCCGTCGTCGTTGTCCGTCTCCCGAGTATCACCGTCACCACACCGTCTACAGGACCGGCTGGAGCGCGTCTGATACCGTCAGTTGCTCCCGACCCTGCGGCCCCACACCGGCACCGTCCCACCTCCGGCCCGGAGTCGGCGACGGCAGCGACACCTGGCGCGACTGTCCCGCTCTCTGGCATCAGCGTCATCGGCACCGTCTGACTCGCTCATCCTTTCTTTATGAAAAGACATATACCACGTCCACATTCAATAGGGACTGGCAGTTGGCACCTCTTATCAAGGTTTACTGTATACCTAACGCAGACTAACTTGTTCAAATCGACAGTTCGACAGCGTTATCAAAAGATGAAGACGCTGGCTACAATCTTCAGCCGTAATTTAGACAAGCTCGTTTGTTTCTAGATCGTACTACTGACATCCGAGATAAAAATCGATAAACAGCACAATTTCCATCATTCCATTATACTCAGCTGTGGCCAGTCCTCGAACACTTATCCAACAATCTGTCCAAATAAGCTTGCTCTAGCTGTCCATCAGCCCATGTATTTCCGTCACACGAACAATACATGACTGGGGTGATCGCTAGAGAATTACCATTATTTTTCGACATAAGCAGGGCACACAATTCACTCCAGATCAGTCTGTGGCGGGGGTAGAGCCAGCAGACGGGCAGGCTCGCAAAACAGGAGCGAGAACGTCACGGAAGAACAGGCCGGAAAAGAGAGCGCGACAGCACCCATATACGGCAACCCAAGGTGGCGGCATCAAAAACGATATTCAAATTAAAATAAAGATGCACTGAAGTTTAGACAGCAATGACGTTTATATATCACTGTAAAGTTTCGAGCAGCATCCATATCGGGGACGAGCCGTACACTATGAACCGCAAAACAATCGTCTCTTGTATGACTATCTGTTGGCAACATTTCAACTTCGATAACAGTTCGCTCAACAACAGCTCTCCGCTTAGTCATAACTACTGGCCATTACACTGGTCTAAATAGCAAGCTACAGGTTAATTCGGGTACCAAACGCTTCCTATAACAGGGTGCTTGCACGCTCAAACCCTCACAGACTTTGCAATAAATGTTGCGCATAAAGCTCCGCATAGCACCTTTTCGCTCTAATATTCTATCTCAGCTGCCGAATTAAAATATGTCACAAAATCTCAACAACAATCAACAATTGACCGATGAAAGACTGGCTATCCTGATAACACGTAGCTCGAGAAAATCCTGAAGCATAAAGTATTTTCCATAAAGTCGTTGCAGGAAGACGGCAATGGTAGCTCAATATAGCACAATTCAGTCTGTGGTAATAGCTCTCAATTGTAGTTATCAAACCACGAGCAGTGATTAACACTTCTTGGGATTGGAAGGCACGGATATCAGCTGGGTCAGGGTTTCATTGGGGCTATGGGACATTCCTGTAGGCACCAGACTGCCACAATCCCGGCAAACTCGGCTGGGCGCCAAAAGCGGTTCAAGATGTGTCTCGATGGACATCACTCGGCGTCTCAACACAGCAACACAAATCAGCCTGTAACAGAGCCGAGACACTGCAAATCCAACGACAGAGCCACACACCACAGCACGCTAGAACGCACGCTGCGTCTTTACCAATAGGGGAGAGTGGGGCAAAGCGGCCACCCTAACGTTTCTAACGATGCCGACGCTTGATTTTTAAACTTGGAAAGATTCTTTCTATACCAATGTGATCCCTATTAAATTGTCTTTTATTCCAACTGCGTTTCATTTCCAAAGGCGTTCACATATGGGAGATATTGACAAAACTTTAAACCTATAGCATATTGGCCACTTTGCCCCATCCCTGAGGCAAAGCGGCCACTGGCGACTTCTCAAGTCCCGATATGAGAAACAGAATAGTTGCCTCATGCACGACTAGGGTATTTGATGGTGACAATGTTTAAGGGAAGATGGATGTTTACTTTGTTATCTTCCCACCTATTGCTAAACAAAGAAAGAATTTTCTTGGAAAAACATTTAATTGCATAATTTGGTAACTCATGTAACCGAAAAGTGGCCAAGATGAATGCATGACGACACATTTGAATATAAATAATGTTTTTATCCAGATGGAAACAACTTATGACCAATTGGGGGCTGGCCACTTTGCCCCGGCCACTTTGCCCCGCGCATACCGTCCGAGACAAAAATATTCCAGCTCAGCTATTAGTGGGGTAAAAAGCATTAAAATTGGTAGAAGGCATGTACGATAACCACGCAATGCATGGACAAAAACGCTTATAAAAATTCCAAACGGTTATGGAATAAAATAACATTTAAAAATTGTAAACATAATTGGTAACCTGGCAAGAAATGCTTTTCCGTGTTTCACAGAACAATGGCGATGGGCCTGAAACCCCGGTCTGGCTCATTCGAACGACCGCAAAGAGAAGTATAATTGGAAATCATAAATTGGAACTGACGCCAGCTGTGGAGGGCTAAAACGATGGATGGCCGCTTTGCCCCGGGTGGCCGCTTTGCCCCACTCTCCCCTATTCAGATCTCGGCAGCAGTCCTCAGCCGTGCGTCAGACTGCGTTGCAAGTCACGACTAGTAGTTCCACTGCGCAGCTATCAGCATTGCACATTCCCACACAGTCTATTGTCACACCACAGGAGGAAGCTTTCTGAAGTCGTAACGCTTGCCAAACGGCGGCGGACTGTCACCTAGCTGAAGCGGAAGGTGCCGAACTTGACGAGTCGGATGGTATCCGAGTAGATGAGGTAGCTGATGACTGCCGGCGGCAGCGGCAGGCGGGCCAGCAGCGGCAGCCGGCGCCGGCCTAGCCAGCGGCGTACGCGGAGTCGGCACAGGTTCTGTAGAGAGTGCGGCGTACCTGAGGACCGGGGCAGGGTCATGGACCGGTACCCGACGGCCGGCACTTGGCAGTGGCAGCACACAGTGGGAACGGGGAGCATGGGGCCTACAACTGACAGTAAACAAGGCCAGTCCAACAGACTGATGCCAGAAAAGCAACGTCGTAGCATGTCTTAAACATCAAGTAGCAAAGGTGGACGCTACATCACAAGTGGCAGATACCCTGAGCTAGCATTCTTAAAACCCGAGGGGTTTGTAGCAGGGCAGAGATCGGCTCGTGTACCCTACCTGCTAGCTGTTTGAGCGGTTTGACGAGCAGACTGTCTGGCTCGACCTCCCAGGCGAGCAGGCCGCGGCCGTTGAGCTGCCACAGGTTACCGCCAAACTCGTACAGAAGCTCGATAAACTCCACAGAGCACCTGCCGGAGAGACAGACAACAGACTGGGGTTAGCGGCTCGGTAAATTCCACAGAACCCCTGTAGGACAGACACAGCAGATAGGTAGGGGTCAGCGGATCGAACAATAATAGTGAACAGACAAAGCAAACAATCAATCACAGACGGAATTTAGCGGACACACATAGAGGACTGGTGAGAAACAGGCTCCAACCACTTTCAGCTATGCATCGGAACAAAGGCCCATTGAAGTTGAGGCATGAGAGATTCGTGTTCCACTTATCTTATCAGTTATCAGTTAATCACTTAGAGTCCCGTGTGCTCAACACTGGTCACTGACAAACCAATATGCTAGACAAATCGCATCATTTTCACAGATGTCTGCACAGAGGTCACGTTAGCCCTAGCAGGTATATTGACTGACCGTCTGTAAGGGCTGGGCCGCCTGCGGGTCACATTCGACCCTCCTCAGCGAGCGTGCCACTCTGGCGGTCACGGCGACTGACCTGTGTCTGAGCAGCGCGTGCGGCAGCGACACCCTGCTGACGGCGTCGGCGGGCACACGCGGGCGCCGTGCCGGGTCGGCCTGGCTGCCGGCCAGCAGGAGGGCCAGGAAGCAGTCCAGGTGGTGGTAGACGGCGGCCGTGTGCAGCGGCAGCGCCGGCACCGGGCCGCCGCGCAGCAGGCCGCGCTCCGGGTCCGCGCCGGCCGCCAGCAGCAGCTGCACGCCCGGCAGCCAGCCCGACTGGCAGCACTGGCCCAGCGGCGTGGACAGGTTGTCAGCCGAGCCGTCCGGACAGGCGCCGCGCCGCAGCAGAAGTCTGCGAGAGCACACAGGGTGAACTGGCCGTCACACGGCTCATCGGCAGGAGGACAACTGCCGATATGTAGGTTCATCAGTTCTTTAGCAATATCAGCTGGAAAAAAAAACGAGAAAATTTGCGTTATCATTGGGTGAGTTCAATCATCAATGATAATCCAGCTTGCATACAAGAATCTGTAGATATACCACAAAATATAAAGCTCTGTACGGTAGCGGATGGTGTGATCGTGACCGGCTGCAGAGCCGCGATGTGGACCTACCTACCTGGCGCACTCGAGGTGCTGGTCCTTGACGGCCACGAAGAGCGGCGTCTGACCCTTCATGTCCGTCAGATCCACCTCAGCTCCGTGCTCCAGCAGGCAGCAGACGCACTCGAGCGAGTCGCCTGCGCGCAAAGACACACCCGTGAGAGCTACCTGTCGGCTGCGCGCAAATCCGACGTGTATCGCATAACATGACAGAACGGAGATCCTCACCATCACACAACGCCTTCTGAGGGATATTACAACAAGCGATACACTGAAACCAAGCAGCACCCACATAAAGGCATCACAATTCGACTTCCATTATACTAAGAAGCATCCAGTACAAGCAGAATGTCTGCCCAGCGCCCGGTGACGCCGCTGGGCGTTGGAAACACTGATTGCGCTTTCATGGTCTCTAATGGGCGAAAAAGAACTTACACTCTCCTGCAATAATATTCTCTGAAACTAAGATTCTACGAAGCTTTTCCAGTTTGCGATAAAAAACGATTACTTGTCAATACATATATCTTATATATGCAGAAGCATAGGTGGGCAAGTCCGTTAAATCGCTAATCCGTTAATTAACGGAACTAAATTTTGGGTTAACGATTAACGGACTCGCTAATTTTTTCCACGTGTACCGGACCGTTTTAGTTCCGTTACTTTTCGGCTCCGTTAATCGTTAAAATTAAGTCCGTTAATCCGTTAATCGTTACTTTTATTTCGAAGCAAAAAGTTTACTGTAAAGTTGCTGGTGTGTATGAAACCTGCATGCGGCGAAGTTTTTCCTTTCTGGCTGCGAACACAAGAACACAAGTTACTTGAGTGCGCCTCTTGAGCTGTTTGTGTGCGCCTCATCTCTGGTATTCAGTGTGTTGCGGCAATATACGTTGCAAATTGTGATGCACACGCCTGTCATTGGAACGCTGCCTGGCTGAGAGGCGGAGAGAAAGGGTAGAGCAGAGAGCTGTTTGTCAGGCGAGCTGAATCGTCGGTAACGCAGGTTGAAATCGGTCGCAACTCGCATCACACATATCATCACCATGTATTATATTTATAAATAGGTATATCCACAGACTTCTCTATGTGGTATATCTTATTCGTGCCGTCATCGAGCAGGCGCAATTGTTGGCAGGTCTTCGAGAGCAGAACCGCGCTACGACAAGTGAGTGGCGCCTAGCCGTTAGCGTAGGTTGGTCGAGTTGTCCTCAGAAAAATGCACAAGCATTGTCATATTGGTTATTACCGTGTAAAATATTAACGATTAACGGACTTTAGTAACTTCCGTTACTTTTGTTGTGAATTAACGGATTATCGTTTAACAGAACTAACTTTTTAGTTAACGGATTAACGATTAACGAAACTAACTTTTTGATTAACGATGCCCACCTATGTGCAGAAGCATGGTTTTGCGGCCGGTTGCTAGTTAGCCCAGCCAGTTGTTGTTCTGCGCTCAGATTTTATTCTCTGGGACCAAGACTGAAAATGATAATTCCACCTGAGACAATCTGAGATCGTCCTGCACCACAGACAACTCGACCCCACCCCGCACCCATTAGCGACCATTCCGAGCTCGCGCTGCCTGCACCCACCGGAGACGGCCAGCCGGAGCGGCGTGACGCCCAGCAGCCGCAGCCGCCGGTTGATGGCCGACCGGTAGTGCGGCAGCTGCAGCAGCCGCCGCAGCTCGGCCGCGTCCCCGGCGTAGGCCGCCTGGTGCAGCCCGATGTCCTCGGCCGGCTCATCTTCGTCCAGCAGCAGACTGGAGAGGTCCATTGTGCACAAGCAGTGGCTGGTTTAGACTGCGGGCAGACACAGGATCCGTGATGTGACAGCCCAGTGCAACTGTCCACCTCAAGCAAACTAGAAATCCCAATTTATGTGGGGAAAATAAGTTAAATACAAATCAGTTCAACACTTTTCAATGGCCTCCTTATAATCAAATACCAAAGTAGAAAATGGTTTAAAGTTACCTATAGTTATTAATAAATAATAACACTTCATTCCATTGCCTCCAAATTTGTGCATGGCCTTCATAGAGCAAACATTGCAACAAGTAAAATAGTTATGCAAGGGTAAGTATAAAAAACTTCACAAGCAGGTTTCATGATTTACCCTTGCTGAGCACAGCATGCTGTGACAGTACAACCCTGTGGGCTGTGGCCTGCACTAGCCAGTGAGAAGTGTCTAAAGACACAGAATCCACACTGTGCCACAATCCATTCTATAGGTAGGTACCTATGCATTGTTCACTGCACATGGTGCACACCATAAACCTCTTTCATAGCTGGATGGACAGTCTAGATAGATTATCACATTTCTGGTGGCAAAAACCTGGATCACTGTTTGCTGGCTGTATAATCAGTTTGCCGACAACAATGCTGTATAATCAGTTTGCCGACATCTAGTTGGCACTTCTCCACCTCCCTTTGGAGAAGAGCATGCTGCTCACCGGTAAGAGGCAACAAAACTCTAGTAATGGGAAATTTCGAACATGGCAGAAGCCGGAAACAAGTATGCTGATAAACAGGGCCACTAAAATGCATTGTGCTAAGTCAAAGTGCTTAGGTCTTGAAATATTCAGTAGCATTGGCCATCACTCATGAAATCAGTATTTGAGATACAGATCAATATTAAGGCTGGGACCTCATGGGATTTTGAGCCGGTCTGGAAAAAATCTTATCAGATCCTAAGCACTGCAGCAGGTTATCAGTTGGCGACTTACCAAGGAAATAAGCTAGAATTAGAGCATTCTATTTAATTTAATGATCCTGCTCCAAGTTGAAGAAATACCCCATAAGTGTGATCTTTTATCAGCCCTTACGCAGCAAGGCAACACTTCTGTGACCGGCACTGAATGGTATCAAGAGAAAGAGAATTCATCAACTATTATCATACACTAGTAAAAATAAAATCAAAATGCTTTTAAAGCCAGGAAATCAGTCTCAAACATAAGCTTAAATGTTGATCCTATTTTGCCACCAGCGTTAAAAATAGATCCCCCAATCACCACCTGATAAGTTAAAAATAGCTGATCCTGCTACTCAGGCAGGAATATTTTTCTCAGTGTTTTTATATAGCAATACCTACCACTACCTTGATTTAACTCAAAATGGATTTTGTGTACGACCTACTCAACTACAATTAAAGGGACCATCCCACCTTAACATAAGTTTTGAGTTGACATAGCCAAGTTTGCGGCCAGGCTCAGAAACCACCATTTATCCTGGTCGCAACCCCCGCAGCTTTATGGTGTTCAAGAAATTTCTTCCCTTTACTTGCAGGGTGGGACCAGCTTAGTCCCTATCTCTTAACCATTAGCGGTTTGTTGATGACGTCAGCAGTCATTTCAACGCCCGCCATTCCTTGAACCCGAGTTTTGCTGACCTTGAGCTCCCTTTTTTATCAACGTGAAATCCGTCGTCGGCGCTGAGAAAGCCTATTGCTTTTCATTTTAATTTGAATATTAGAAGATACCCACCACTGGAACTTGGACTGATATTATACCAAGGCCGAAGATGATCAAGCTGCCTGCTATATCTGGAGCTTGGTGTTCAACTTCAACATGGAATGAAAAACAAAATATCAAAGCAAACTGGATATCAGTCCCACGCACAAGGGGGAAAAGCTCAAAAAATTGAGCGCTCAAAAAATTGAGCGGGCCCCATTATGAAGGAATAGGCGAAACGATGGTATTTTACAATGCCTTTAGCGTCACACTACGGCAAATATCGTATCCAAATAAGGTATCAATGGCAAGAGAGAGCAACAAGGTTTCTTCTCGAACACTCGCCGTGATAATTTATATCGGTGTTTTTGGAAAGAAAATGCCCTAAAGACGCTCAACTTTTTGAGCGCCACTTGTCGTTCGGGACCGCGATACTCAATAAATTGAGCGCCACGACAGACGGCAGTCAGCTGGCGCTCAAAAAATTGAGTGCCGGCCAGCATCTACACTCAATTTTTTGAGCGTTCTCCGTGACAGGTGAAGCCGGTACTGGCTGCCATTTTTGATGTTATGTTCGTTGAAATACGTTAAACTGAGTTGAAACAGAAATGCAGGAAGTTGAATGCTACGTGGTACCTAAACTTTTCACAAACCCATGGCATCATGTCACATTTCCGCTAGTAGTTTTATCGGTCTTTCGGATTCGGCACACCTCAAATAATTATACAAGGCTTGAATAATCCGTATGAATACTGTAATTGATATTCTCTGACTGTACTGGGAGAAGGGAATACGTGAATACAGAAAGATATCCACCCACGCTTGAATATTGGAGAATTATAGCAGGAAAAACTGTATTGCCACGGTTACAACTTACAAGGCCATCGGCCGCAAACAAACAAAAATACTATACAGTATACAATGTGGGTTAGATTCACAAACATCAAGTGTGGAACACAGAGACGAGCAAAACAACATCACATTATCGCATGCCAGCCCAACCACATTGGAACCGGGTCCGGGTGACCTGCGACCGGAACCTGCGTCTTGCCAGCATACATCACAAAAGCAGGAGGCAGTGTCGTACTGCTTTGATCCAAAATATGCCATATAACAAATGATATAAACAACCTAAGCTCGGACTAAGCTTATCATTATCAAATCCTTAACATGTAAAGGACGAATGGAAACATCGAGTCTCAGACCAGCAGTAGCAACGATCACAGTAGCAACATCACAAAGAACAAGCGGCATTATCAGACAGCCGTTTTGTTATCGGGCTACAGGCGGCGACGGCGTGGTTGCAGACCAGCTGCGAGGTAGCGGCGTGCGGGCAAAAGGCGCGGGCACACCTCCATGTGGCCGTGCAGACAGTGCGCGGTCGGCGTCGCATAGTGGGCGGCATCGGGCTGTCCCGGGCCGTCGAAGCCGCACAGGTTGTCGGCGCATGTGGGCGCGCGCGGTCACCACGGCCAGCTGCTCACCGCCAGCACAGACTGCGCAGCGTCGCCGCTCCGCCGGCCAGAACACGCAGACAACCCTTCTTGCAGTCGCACAACACGTCGCCAAACTCATTCACCTGCTCCACCATGTTGTTGATGTCACCGAGTCGTTCGAGTTGTGGCTCGTGCCGTCGAGCATGACCTGCCCGATCGGACACGGGTCAGTGGCTTCTGCTCCAGCGAAGTCTTCATCTTGGTGACGTCTTGCTGATCTCCACAAAGGCTGAGCAGATGACCTTACCCACAGGGACGGCCGACGTCCTCGCCAGCGACCGCTTGGTTGTGCAGACCTGCCAGAAAAAGAAAAGCTGTTTGGTGATCTCAAACGATTTTTTCTTTATGCAGTGGAACAAAACGGAAACTATGTCATACAACAGGAACTAAAAAAAGATGCAGCCTAGGTCGTCTAAGAAATGGGTGAACATTGATAAAATTCTTCATTGAATGAATTCTGCAAATGCTTTTGATAAAATGTGTGGTGATTATAAGGAGACCACTTTACTATAAAATTGCTCAGGATTCCCTATCTGGACCTGTCAAAAAATCCTGACTGCACACCAACAATGAGCATTAAATCCAAAACCTCTACCAGGTACCTAGGGATAATTAAATTCTGATTCAGGAAAATATTTCACATCATACAAATAAAAACCTTTACTATATTGAAACTGAAAATGTGATGCTGATGCAGTGACCTAAGGGTCTCAAAGTATAATAATGAATTAATCTATTATAAATTTGGTGGTGACTGCCGACTGGCGTCTGGCGGCCTAGACCTTGAGGCTTGAAAGTGGCCTTCCTTTTCCGTTGACTCCGATCCTTCAGATGGAAATGATATAAAGGATCATATGAGCGAGCCAGTTAGCAAAGTGGCTATCCTGTTTCAGCATTCACCCACACAATAGTTGACTGTCAGTCTGTCATGCTGTCAGTGTTGTGAAGTAATGAAGGAGTTGAGTTTTGTTGATTATAAATTGTGATGTTATGTAAAGGACTGGAAAATGAATGTGAAAACTATGGAAACATATTGGCAGAGTATTGTCACTTACTATCAGGACATATGGATAGAGAATACATTCAAATTAATAAGAAATGCCAAATATCAAGGTACTCAATCACTGATGGCAGTGGACTATCATATGTTTTAATGTCAATTATATGAAAGTTAAGACTGAAACTACCTTTTACCTCGTCATAACTAATGAAAAATTGTGTGAAGAAAACATTCACAGCCTCTTTGAAGCACTTAGACCACTAAAAAACAAAAATTTTCACGTAAATATGTTGTGTCTCCTTCCTTCAAAACATCATATCGGATGGCGCCACTTTCGTCGACAGTTACTTATCTGCACGCAAATCGAGGAAAACGTGATTTGATTGACGTTTACGTGTTTCCAAATTTAAAATTACAGCATATTCAAACTTTTCAGTGTACCTTTTAACATCTAAGTACAACTAAAACGATAAAAACTTACCTTCAACACAAGGACGACGACAACCACGCGACCGGAGACGTCGCGACGAAATAAACAAACGGCGCCGCCAAATGAAAAATATTCTCCGATATGGGTAATGTGAAATTGAATCGCAATCATTTTGGGTAGTATGAAAAATGCTCTTTCCAACAGAACCCTAGTAAAAAACGTGAATGGACAAAAAATAACTTTTATTTCGACATAAATATTGGCCTGTTTTTAAGTCATCCTGGTATGCCGTAAGATTTCGACCTATAAAGTGGTGTTCCCCCAATCATTGAAGCTTGAGCAGTGAAAAATATGAAAGCCTAATCTGTTTTGCACCATTAGTGATTCTCCTAGGGTGTTGCCATTTCTCCCTAGGTGTTGCGAGTTGCTTTTGCAAAACGTGTTCCTGAAACGGCTCAATTTTTTGAGCCCTCAGCATTACGCCTATGGAAGCCTCTGACGTCACACGCTCAATATTTTGAGCGCTCAATAATTTGAGCTTTTCCCCCTTGTGCGTGGGACTGATATGGTACTGCAAGTTTAAGTCCAAAGAAATTTGAAGAGCTGACAATTGACATTAATTCTTTTCCCGCAAGTTTTCCATAGGAGATCACACCATGAAGAAATATTTTTGATGTTAACAGTTGAAAGGGGATTGATCTTCCAGTTTTGACGAAAGATGCTGCTGACTGTCTTAGGAAAAGGATGTCGGCATGAGGTGCAATTGTGCTTGTGAAGTGGTTATAACTGGTCTTTTCACAGTGTTAAATTAAATGTGCCATTGCAGCCAAGTGTGTTATCATGTAAGGTAAAATCAAAACTACAATGTTGGTTTTACGAGCATTGAGAAGGCTGGTAGGTAACACCTGCCTGTGCTCGTAAATCATGCTGCCAAAGTATTCTAAATTAATTTTATCATACACTTTTGTTGTCCAGAATGGTTGCACTATTGTTTGGTATCATATTATTCCATGTACATATGGTAGTGTTAAGTCCGACCAACATGTTACCAGATTTGAAGCTGTTACGTTACCTAAGTACCTACCTGTTTTTTTGCTGGCGTGGTGAATGTCACCTGGATTTTGTTTTGAGGTGCAGACCTAGTAACTCTGACTACATGGGTTTGAAGCTATTATCTATTCTGTTTTTACTGGCCTGGTGAATGGCGACTGATGTTGTCCGTGGATGGCACTGAACCAAATTTTGAGTGTCAACTGCCATGTACAGTGTTTTAATACAATGCTGAGGGCTGAAAGTTGTCTTGTTTAGAGTGGTGAAAGTTCAGGATATGCCAGCCACCATGGTGGGTCAGAGTTAATGTGTTGCAGTCAGTTCGGCTTCGGCAAGCACACGGATGGGCATACGCATCAAGACCTGCTCTGCCATACTTTCAGCCAATTTTACCTAGGCAAGTCTTTTCTTTTTTCTGCCAAAAGCTATGACATTGTGAATTTCAGTGCTGTGGCCTGTGTGTAGCTTTCAGGAAAGCAATTCTAAATAAAGCTCTGATAAAGTGCATGAAATCAGCAATGCAGCCCTCTATTACATTTTCTACAACATCTTACTTGTTCCTTGCATGGAGAGAAAAATGCAATGTTATGAATTCGTTTATTCACATAATTTGACAAGCATGCAGTTACCTGCTACTATCACTGCACAAAACAGAGCAGAAAACATCAGTTGATCAAACACAAGACACAACAGAAGTTTACAACATAGGCCTGCCGAACCTGCTTCCTCCCACCACAGTTGATGCCATTTCCTAGCCTGGCTTGATGTGAGCACTGAATAGCTGCTTTGTCTAATTACAGCTCACTACCATTCAACTTAAACTACTCTCTTTAAAGTAAGAGTGAGAGCGTTCAGTGTTCATAGCAGCTCGACAGACGACAGACAACAAACATCTTGACAAACCAACCAGTATTTGATTTGGCTAATGATTTATGTGCCTGTTGTATCATGGCCAAACTACTTTAACAGCAATAATCCCTGTTTCATCTTGATCTTGCTTTTAATTCCATTTGAACTCAGATCTTGAAACAATCATCTGAAGTGATATCAGATACTGGCTTCTGTTTCTCTTGAAAGCAAGTTAAAACAACAATGATAAACTAAGGCAGGAGATGTGAGTTGTGGCAGTAGATTTTTGATTCAACATATGTCAACCTTATATTGCTTGAGACCTCTGTGACAGACAAACAAATATTTATAGTTTTTTGATAGTTTGGATTCTTGGCTTGATTTAGCAGATCAGCTGTGAACCTTGACTTTGAAATCACATAAATGTCATGGTACCCGAACGAATCCTCGCATGACATTTCTTCGTCCGCATTTCTTCGTCTACAAATCTTCGTCGGTGCATTTATTTGTCCATCAATGCTTACTCTTGCATATATTTGCGTTGAAGAAGAAATGCGAGCCGATTTTCATATACCCTGATGCGAGACAAAGTAATGCGATACGAATAAATGCCCTGACGAAGATTTGCAGACGAAGAATTGCGATACGAAAAAATGCCATAAGAAGAATTGTACTGGAATCCTTTGTTGGCCATCATATATTGACCTTGATAAGATAAACAGTGAGATAAACGCATCATTCGCGCAATATTTGTCGCACTTTGATACCAAATTATTGCTTCCAAATGCCGACGTAAAGAAAACCTTTATGTGACGTCATAGAAACAGCGGAGTTCCCAAAAAGTAAACAAAAATAAAAGTCTTATATCTCGAAAACGGTTGAATATTTTCCGGTAAAATTTGGTAGATGTTCATTTTCGCTCTTTGTGATTCACGCTACATCACTTTTATGCCAATTCATTAACTTTTTTGAAGGTGGGAGGGTCCCTTTAAATTTACGCATTGATGTACATTTGTGTTATGTGCACCGCAAACGCCTCATATGGTAGCTAAGTGGCAGCATGGTGCCTGTGCTAAAAATTTGCATGTTTTCTCCCCGAGTAGTAAAGGAATCTTGTTCTCCCCCCCATTGAATTAGAATGGCTAGCCTGGCTAGGTTCTGCAGTTACTAATGACGGTCAACGGTGAAACAGTGCTGCGGGCGTTGCGAGATCGCCCGACAATTTTTGGACTTTCTGAGCAGATATGTGCATCGTGCAATACGCCTGTGCAGTGCGTATTGCAAAATGCATAGGTATTATGGTGACGCTTTGTGAGCTGCCAGCCTGTAAGTTCGAAATCGCTTGCATGTTTGAAGTTGAAAAATCGCTTTGATCAATTCACATGACTAGTGTAGATATTTATACTTCTACCGACATAGGTCAGTGCCCTGACCTGACTTGACCTGAAAAGCAATTATTGACTATAATATTGTGCTCCCTATAGTTTACACTGTCACTGTCATAGGCGGCGGAACGGGGAGGGCACCGGGGTACCGTGCCCTCTTTGATTTTGGCATTTTAACCCTCGCCCGTACAGGGGGGGGGGGGGGTCAAACGGACCCCCCATGGTTTTTCGCGAATAACTCGCGTAAAAAGCGGCCGATCGCGACGAAACTTTCAGTACCCTCGCGTTAATCAATTTTACACCTACCCTGAAAATTTCATGACCCTGACCCAAATGACCTTTGACCTGTGACCTACTTTTCGAGACCATGTTTGGCCAGAATCGCGATTCGGCGTATGTCGGCTCGCATTAGCGGCGCGTTTGCAGTGTTTTCGTGGTTTCAAGCGTTCAAACATGTGATATGGTGTTGCCCCCATGCATTAGGGTGGGTGTCAAGGTCATCTGAAGGTCAGGTCAGGTCATTGACCTTTGATGACTTCGGTCCACTTTTTCGAGTTTTGCATGTTTTGGAGCTAAATTCGAATTTAGCAACCATATGAACATTTACGAAGTAGTTTTGGTGCCTTCGTAACATGTTACGAAGCTGTCGGAGGCAGTTGACACCTACTAGGAATACCCGGTAGGACCCCTACTGGTTGACCTGACCTGACCTGACCCGACCTGGCCTAAATGCATGAAGACATCATCTGTGATCAAAACTAACATGATATTCGTGATCAGCCCCCGAAAAACCTCATAGCAGCCACACTTTACGACGCTCTAACAGGTCCCGATTTTCCCGATTTTTGGGTCATTGACCTGACCTGCAAGGTAAACCAATGACCTAGGACCTTAAAATTGGGTATCATCGGCTCCCTCTCGTCACGGGCAACACGCTCGTTTTTTCCGCGAAGCTCTAGCTCGATCAGGGGCGAAACGGCAAGGGGGGTCCAACGGACCCCCCCCCCCGCTTATACGTTCGTGGCTGGAAAAACACCAATACGGGCGAGGGTTAACATAAGCCCTATGGGCGTTGCATGGAAAGAATGGGACCAAAAGTCGGCAGTGCCCCCTCTTGATTGAAGGTGTTCCGCCGCTACTGGTCACTGTGTTCCACATAACCATTCGACGTTTCTACCATTGCTTGGTCTATCCGGCATTCGGCCTCTGCTATCGAAGACCTAGCACTTTACGGGACACAGACCCCCTGATTCTTTGAAGAGCTGATAGGATCGATAGCAGCTGGGTGAGGTCTGACTGGGATACTGAAAGGACCCCCACATTTACTTACATACGCTTCAAATAGCTCTGGTCATCCGACATTTTATCGCACAAGGACGAGTCCGGCTGAGCTCCGGCTCTATCTGGGCTCGGAATCTGTGGCCGATAGTGCCCGAGGTGCGCCCGGCATCCCAGTCGGGCGTGTCATCGGCGCGCCTCGTGAGTCCCGTCCGGGCGGACTGTCCGGCGAACACCGGTCAACACTCGGCCAGCCAGTCCTCCGGCGGCTTCTCGAAGGTAGGTAAGCAGCCAAGAGCAGGCACCGAAGGTGCCAGCACCGTGACATGCAGGTTTTGCGCTTTCATTATTATACCTACCTGTGCTGGTTTTGATTCACATTTTCTGTTTTCTATTATGTCATTTTCTAGCATGTGTATCGAACACATACCTACTCGTAACACGAAATATTACCTAGTCGTTTTCACGACGGTTATCTGGCACACATTTCGTTTATATGCATTTGATGCGATTTGGTCAAATTAAGTTCATGGTTGTTTCGGTTGTTTCATCGTATTTTTTTTTCATCTGATGTGGCACTAGTAGTTGCCTGGTATAGTTGGTTGCCTGCCTGATCTATAAAATAATCAATCATTAATTTATCTTCTAAATTCTATCAATAACATTGATATAAATCTATCAACTGAAATTATGTCTACGGGATTCTGTGCACTAATATTGTGAGATTGAGATTTAGTCAGATTCGGTCAAGTCTGGTGCATTCGCCAGATAACCTGTTGTACCTACCCCGTTGGATATCATGTTCGGTAAAAAAAAAAACTAAGGAAGCTGTCAATTCGAAGAAGTTTATGAGGCGGTGCGACTCCAAACGAGTCAAACGACTCAAATCTGGTGATTTATGAATAAAGATAGGTAGTGTTAACCTGCGCCCCGTAGGGGGGGGGATGGGACCGAAACGCCCTTCCCCCTCCCCGGTATTTTTCCGTCAACGGTTTAGCCTCCAGAGGGCAAAAACTCCATAAATAGCTGTTTTTACGAAAAGTGTTTTTCGACAATAACTTTCCACTACAAAAAGCCACGACATTCCTATTGCCAGAATCGTGTTCCCCTCGCCGAGACGCGTCGAATGAAATATAATTTGACCTTGAAAGGTCAACTTCAAAATTTGACCTCAGGTCAAGGTCATGACCTGACCGGAAAAGGTCATGTTGCATACCAGTCGATGCGTCTCAACAAGACAAACACAATGAGACCATCCCCAGTGTTCTATCTCTTTCCAATCGCGAGTTATTGGCAAAAATCTGTAGCCTCAAATGACCTCGGATGACCTTTCTAGAGGCTATCAGCAAAAATGACACCTTGGTCATCACGGGTGGTCCAAATCATTGTGATTCTGAAATAGTTGGACTGTTCCTATGCGTACACACGGATCTAGAGGCATTTTCATTTTTCTCCATTGACTTGTAATGGAAAGGTCACGCCACTGACCTGACCTTAGGTCACGGATATAAAAAATCCGAGATATACAAATTGTAGGCGCCCATAACAGAATGCAATCCACCAAGTTTAAAACCTTTCTGACAAACACTGCAGGCTGGACATGATTGCAAACTTATTTAGGCTTGGTCAGTTAACTTGACCTGGTGACCTGACCTGACATGACCTGGGGTCAAAACTTTCACACATTGTCCAAAATTGATGTGCCAAAAGCTACCCCAAGCGGCGCGGTTTTTTATTCACACGCAAAAAACGCGACAGGGTGGTAACATATGCCCCCCCCCCCCCCCACTGGGGCGAAGGTTAAAAATGACCGAACTGCTTCACCCATTATTTTCGATGCTATTTCGATTGCCGCTTACTGCGTTTCGCTACATGTCCCAGGAGCCGAGTTAGAAGGGCGCTGAGGGGGGGTGTGTGAGGGGGGCGGGGGGTGTTCAGGCACCCCTGGCCCGGCGTGGTTGGCGCCGAGCACCGCCCAGGTGCGAGTTAATCGATTTGATCGGCATTATGCTCCTGCCGGCTAAACGTGCAAAGTATAGGGTAGACGAAACTATGCTTCGAGCTCCAGTGATCATTGATCAAGCTCAGGAGCTTTATCTCAGGTCAATGTCATCACTACACTTGAAAGACATGCTGCATATCGCCTATCGGTCGATTCATATCGTTGAGCTGAGCTCATTCGTCGCTACAGCATGTTCTTCATCAAAAGTTATCGTCGAAAACGGCTGCTGACATTTTAGGGAATAAATCATGATTTATTCCTTAGGGAATAAATCATAGGCCGATCTGAGAAAACTTTTTGAAGGTGGCAGTCTTCCTTTAAAGGAAGACTGCCACCTTCAAAAAGTTTTCTCAGATCGGCCTATGATTTATTCCCTGGACAAAACACAATTTTAGAATTCACCTGACAAAGTATCATCACGTGAATCGCGAAAAAAATTGTCGATTTTCATACAATTATCAATCGGTTAATGTCTAGCGACAATATTTACACATCACTAGACTTCAAGGTCATAAGATGATTACATTTTATTTGAAAAAGTAAGGTATTTTATGATTTACTAATATATGATTTCATGAGAAATTGGCCATGTTTAATTTATTTTGCATTTATGTTCGTAAAGCATTAAAAAAATCATGGCTCATTTGGAATGGGTCTGGCCCATGTTAAACCCCATTTCCCACACTTTTTTGGAAAAAATGAACTACTGAATATATAAGTTTAACTTTTATTTTGACACTCCAAAATTCTACTCTGATCTCGAAACAATCAAAGTTTTGACATATATTTACCAAAAGATAAGAAAATTCATGTTTCAAAGTTATCGATAAACAGTAGAGATGTCAGTTTTCTTGAACTAAAAAAATGGCATCAAACTGAACTTTGGTCTCCGATTTCTCGCAAACGGGTTCGAATTTCGGAAAACCGACTTCAGTCTGGGACATAGGTGGCTCAGCTCTAGTGAAAACCGTTTTGTGGAAAAAAGGTGGCAGTCTACCTTTAAGGTAGAGTTGAAACAGGCTTCAAGAAAATGAACATAAACCGCCGAATCGAAAGTTTTCAAACTGACCTCCCTCGACTATCTTCCTGATTTGATTTGATAACTTTTGACCTGCCTTTGACCTTAGGTCAACATCCAAATTGCTATCTCCCCAAACAAAAAGTATATCATCAGACGTGTCTAGACATAAGAAACACGACGGTAGCAAAATCGTTGCTCTGCATTTTTGAAGTTGTATACCTTATAAACTTTTCACCTTTTTATCATATTTCAGTGGTCAACGGTTGACTTGAAGAGTTGAGACCTTGAAACTGGGTACTATTCGGTGTGTACTGTGTATTGTTAAGGGACACAGGTCCTTATGTATATTAATTCTGAGTAGAAAATTATAAATGATTTCAAATAGATTATTCGCGAGTCTGTAGCTAAATTAGGAGCGAAATGGTGAAAGGAGACTCCCGCCGAGCGATGGTTAGCTTTGCTTTACCAATAGGAAGTCTAAAAAACAAATCAGATGTAAAACATCTGCATTTGAAGACTCACACTTGAAAGTTACGAGAAGGATAATGCTCTCGAGGGAGCTTTTGGCTTCCATGGTTATTGTCTCAAAATTGTTGTTGAGGAATCGCACAAAATGAATGATGTTTTCTCCTTTCTTTTTCAGTCGCAGGGCGGACCTTGCTACCTCCCTAACCTTCAGACCGGTGTGGCAGCGAAGGACACAGCGTACGTCAGCAGAAGCACACATCAATCTGGCAAAGGGCCGGAGCCATGTCTGAAACAAGCTCTATGTACTACAACAGTAGTGCCCTCAGCTCCAGCGAGGGCCATTACTCCGAGGTATACGAAAGCGGAGTTCAGGTTCATAACTACAGCAATGTCGGAAGCGGTACGTCCCCCTTCCATCTTGAGGGATCTCTTGAGGCATCTCTCCAGCTCAGTCATAGCAGGAGTACTCAGGACCTCCGGTACATCAGAAGAGCGGGCGGAAAACCGAGCACGATGTCAAGGATGTCATCACCTCCTTCGTCATTTGGCAGCGAGGCCGACTCGGCCGACACTCGGCAAACCGCCGACAGCTCACCGAGAAAGTGGCATCAGAAAATATATTCGGCGGTAAAAAGATCAAAGATAACTTTGTCTAGTTCCGAATCAGGCATCAGAGATTCAACCAGCCAGGGACGAGCCGCCAGCCAGAAGAGAGAGAAATTCGTGATACAGCACCAGCCACTTCGTCAACATTACGGGTCGACCCTGTCTTTATCTGCCCAACAGACTTACGACGAACCCGTCTATGCGTCTGTGCGGCCTCGCCGGGAGATGAGGAGCGCGCTGAGCGGCTCCAGTCTATCCGACCTCTCCAGCGAGGAGAGGCCACCGCCCGTCCCGGACCGCTCGAGCAGACCTCCGGCTCCGGGCGGACCTCCGGCTGCGGGCGGACCTCCGGCTGCGGACGGGGACTCGGCGCTGCGGCCGCTGCCGACCGTCTGTGCCGAGTTCGCCGCCGATAGTGAGTGCGAGTGGGAGGACTGTCCGCACCTGCACCTGTGTCCCCGGTGGCTGGTGGGCCGGTGTCCGGTGCTGCGCCGCTGTCCGCTGCCGCACTCGCTGCGCACGGCGCACAACCTGACCGTGCTGCGCGCCGCCGGCTGGCAGCAGGACGAGCGCCACCAGCTCATACGCTGGCTCTTCTTCCAGGCCCGCTGTGAGCGACTGGAGGCGACCGGCCTGCCGCCACTCTGTGTCAGCCACGCGCGCGGCGCCTGCAGAGCACAGCCGTGCGACGCACTGCACATGTGTCCAAAGTTCCTAACCGACGTGTGTTGGACGAGACGCTGTACGCGGGGCCACGACCTCATCGGGGACGACAACAACCGTCTCGTCCTGGCTCAGCATGGACACGATAATATGCCGGTCAGGGATCTTTTGACCAGCATCAGGCAATCAATGACAAAGCCACCTCGCCTGCTCTGATGTGAGCGGACAGCCGTAGACTCATCCATCATTGTAGCATGCATCGTTGTTTTACAAGGATTATGATGCTAGCTTCGACCGTGGAATACCACAACCCTCCAGCTACTAAATACTACGACCTCGATGCGAAGGTCGAAAATTCGAAACGAAAACAATAAACTAGTAGCCGAAAAAACGTAACTTGAATTGAATAGAAATTTCGTACATTATCCTATTTCCTGACATTAGTCGCTGCATAGCGTGCCACCGGAGGGGTATTATCCCCTCCTATGTGTATTGTGTATATTTTGCTTTCATCAAGTACCTTGATTATTGAGTGTTATTTGCAACTGCTGCATAAGGCACCTACAATGCAATTAGAGCCGTGCCATCCATGCATTTCCAAATGAATACACATGTTAACGCTGAAAAGGCCATCTGGCATCGCACAGTCTACGCTTGTATGTTGCTAGTTTGCTATGGTGATGCAAATAAGTGGTTCGCCTTACAAATGAGCAGTGATCACTACGTGTAAAAATAAAACACTTAAATGGAGGTTTTCATGCACGTTCACTGAGCAGTGAGCACCCACATATACCAGACGCTTATGTAAACAAGCTCAATGTTTGCTGTTTTTTTTTTGGGGGGGGGGATGTGTCTGCCGTCCCCGTGCCGTCAGATCACTTGCTCAAGAGCAATGGACATCTGATGATAGGGAAGTGAGATAGAAAGTTTCTTCATCTACATAGATCAGAGGTTGTACAATGTACATATAGGTAAAAAAGGTGAGCACTGAGCAGCGTCTTACAAATATTACCGGACTTACAGTTCTAAATTCGATACTACTCGTTTGTCCTCCTTCGCCCTCGCATGACCTAGCATTGCCCCAGACACAAATAAACTTACTTCGAATTTTGTTTAGTTCTCAAATCTGCCAAGTCAGTGGTCCAATAAGTCCTGAGTCTGACCCTTGAAAGGTCTCCCTAACTATATGTTACGAGTATAAAGATAGTGATGGTGCTCCAATTTAAGCGTTTTCATGTAATTCCTTTTATCATTTTCTTTTTTTTCGCTGAATTAAGTCAGATGCATGGGGAGGGTGAAGCGAATATTTCACGGAACGTTTTTAATTATGTGGATATTGTTTTCATTGCATTACCTAATTGATAAATGTGAGGTAGCATCTGTTATTGGTGCCAGGAAAGACAACTAGGAACCCGAAACCGCCTGGCGCCTGGGCTATTTCCGTGCCCACGACCGCCTGGGCGGGGGAGCTGGGATCCGACCCCCTGTCATCTCGAGAACCAACGGTCGTATCGGGCCCTGTGAGGCGGCTTTTGAAAGCTCTCCTTGAGACCTTTCACCTTCCCAAAGCGTTTTTAAGATTTTGAGATTGCGGTTTTGGCGATTTTTCGAACATTTATCTTTTGTGGCGAAAATGTCGTGTTAGTAAAAACTGAAGTCGGTATATCGAAAAGAGGTATTAATTAAATATGCATATACATAAAAATTCTACAACACACGTCGAAATGTTGAAGGATAAGGTATGCCGAGTTTCACGTTTCGGTTCATGAGTAATTCAAGAAAGAACAGGGGAGTTGGAAACGACCCCCTCCCCCATCCCCAGGCAGTCACGGGCGCGGATTAAAGGTATTATCAGGGTTTTTTCCGAAATTTCGGAGTTACTCAGTGAAACGTGTAGAAGAAGGTGGCTGAGGCCCCAATCCGAAGTCATTCGTCTCAAAATTGCCTAATTTCCAAATGGTGGGCCTCCAAAGTTGATCCGTCTGCCAGCCAGTACCTGGAGGAGGCAGTACCAAGTACTCGGATACATTTCCCTATAAGTCCATAGGCTTAACACTAGCTAGAGACTTCTAGAGATATTTTTTATGCCAGATAAGGCCGTCGCATACCAGATAAGGCCGCAACGGCCGTTCAACGTTACGTGGGGAAATGGGAGAAATCTAAAGACTTTTTTTCTCTGACGTCTCCACTCCAATATCTCTAGCGCAACTGGCAAGCGTTGTTAGCATTTGGCTCGTGTCGTCGTAAATAAGATTTGTTTGACGGATATTCCGTAAGTTGAGTGTGTTGTTGTAATTTCTGAGGCTGTATGAGTTGGACGGAATGGCGCCATCCCGCCATGTGCGAAATCTGTGCGAAACAAAGCTGATCCTATTCATATTTGAATGTTCAAGACTTGTGGGCTTTGTAGCCAGTGCAAGTGCGTGTAGCTTGAGCTTCTGGATATCCTGTGGGTTATCAAAATAATTAAAAAATTATGTTGTGTGCTTTCAAACTAAGCCCATCCCGAGTGTAATTCAAGAATGTCTTAGTTCAAGCAATTAAACTTGAAAGTGATATAGCTCCAGCAATGAAGAAGCTTGGATGGAACGTTGAATCAAAGTTACCTATCATTTGTAATGTTAATGCTATGTGCTGAACGTTACCAATAATTCGAGACATCCGTTGTAAGATGTATGACGCAGATCAACTTTGATCAAGTGAAGAAAATAGATTTCAGATGAAATAATGTCAATGTTCAAGGCTGAGCGACTGGCAGATTTCGGAGTGATCACGAGTGGCCTTGAGACATTCTGTTTCTGTAGGTACTCAAAATAAATAAATTATCATGTTGTGTGCTTTGAGGTTAAGTGTTATCAGTGGTGCTTCATGGTTGTGCTTTGTTGTTGGTGTATGGGCATATTTTGAGCACATTGCAGCATGATATTGGTGGTGTGTAAAGCAACCGATCTCCGCAGACTTTGCACTTACTTGCAAAGCCTGCGGACTGACTTTGCAGACTGGCTGACAATGAGCAATGCATTGCTGACTGATATCATTTATTCTGTGTTTGTAGCACAAAGTACAGAAGTGGCACATACATTGTTACTTTGAAAACCTGATGTGAATTTGATGTAGAAAATTGGTGGCTGACGTTGAGTCCTTACGTATTGTGAGTAGTGTACAGCTGGTGCATTGAGCACAGACTTGAGACCAGTGACGTTTGTATCAGTAGACTGTGTTTGAGTCTACTTATATGGGTAGTCATAAAGCAGGCGTCACACTTCTTTTTGCAACCAAGGAGAAACGCTATAGCCAGAGTTGCTTTGTCATCCAACCTTACCGAACCAAACCTAACCTTACCTACAACCTAACCTACAGCGCCTCTCTTCGTTCGTTCATGGTTGCAAAAAAAAAACAAGTGTGACGCCTGCTATACTACTACCCTTATATGGCCTTGGTTTGAGTGTGGTGACCGAGTAAGCTGGTGCGTATAGCCATGCAATAAGTGTTTTGAAATATATTTTTGGGACAGTATTGAAATGGTGTGTTTTGGCCATCTGGCATGGATGATGGAAAGGCACTAACTCAACTTCAGGAACGCTTCTTCATTATGCTCATCTAAGGCACAATCATCTATTTTCTCTTCGCAAGGATTGATTACTAATTCACTGTCAATTATAACCTGGTCCAGGAGGTTTCGCTGGGCCACACGGTTCATACAGATTCATCCACAGTGCTCAGCAGTGCATGTTTTCAGATTTCAACAGACTGCAATTGTTTCTGTATGTACATATGCATCATGCAAGGGTACAACAGATGCGGTATTTGGTAAGCAGTTGGCAGCAAGGTGGCGTTTGTACTTATTGGCAGAACCAGTTGAGCAGGACTAAAACTATCCTAGTTTCTCTCCAATTTACTCAGATCCGTCTCAACACATTGAACATATTGAAAGCGTCCATCCATGAAGATGTCTGCATGTATACTCATTTCCGAGAAGGCACGCTCGTCGCTCATCCATTGCCGAGCAGGCACGTGCGTGCCCATCGCCGGCGCGCATTAGCGCGCGTCCATGGCTGGGGCGCACGCGCGCGGCCATGGCCGGCATGCACGCGCGCGCGCCCATCGTCGGCACGCAAGCGCGCGCGCGTCCATAGCCGGCGCGCGCGCCGCGTCCTTACCCGGCGAGAACGCCGCGTCCGTACCCGGCGCGCATCCGCGCGCGTCCACAGCCGGCACTGACAGACCCTGACCGACGGGCGTGCTGCCGTCGGCGGTCCTGACAGATGGGCGGCGGGCCCGGCTCCCGCAGCTCCGGCAGCGGGCGGCAGCCATGGTCGGCATACACGCGCGCGCGCGCGCCCATCGTCGGTACGCAAGCGCGCGCGCGCGCCCATCGTCGGCACGCAAGCGCGCGCGCGTCCATAGCCGGCGCGCACCCGCGCGCGTCCGTACCCGGCCCGCACCCGCGCGCGTCCGTACCCGGCCCGCACCCGCGCGCGTCCACTGCCGGCACTGACAGACCCTGACAGACGGGCGTGCTGCCGTCGGCGGTCCTGACAGATGGGCGGCGGGCCCGGCTCCCGCAGCTCCGGCAGCGGGCGGCAGCTCCGGTGACTGTTCCGGCAGCTCCGGCAGCGAGCGGCGTCTCCGGCAGCGCTCAGCAGCGGCGCCAAGCAGCAGCAGCGGCTGAGCCAACAGGCGGCCGCGGAGGCACGCCCCCCCCCCCCGCCCCCCCCCCCCCTTTGCACATTGTTCGTCCATGGAGATGTCTGCAAGCACGACCATTGTTGAGAAGGCACGTGCATCCATGGCTGAGCACTGAGCAGGCACGTGCGACCCCTTTGCACATTGTTCATCCATACATATCAATATAATTTACCTTATTGATTAGTGTGAGTCTTGCAAAATCTTAAACTCAGAAATACCACAAGGCAGGCTGCCTGGGTGAGTTGCTAATATGAACATAATGAACATTATACATTAGTGCAGTACCTATAAGTATCCATGCTGTGTGAATGACTTGGCCCTCACGTTCATTCGTTTGGTGATTGCACATGGTGGCATGTGTACCAATTGTTCTCCCTAACCCTTCTTACAACTTTGACTAGCAAGTAGAAGCTGACAAAATGCAAGGCGCTTACAAAGCATGCTTATATGTAGATAACTGAGGATGATTCTCTCAATTGAAGCATGATCCACACTCATCAGCTTCTTCTGTTCTGTTCCACAAACTAAAACTGAAATGACTCAATTTTCCTCAAAATATATTCATTTATCACTCATAAACAAGAAAAATATACATTAAGTAGGTACCAGGGCAATAAAAAACATACAAGTTACATATTTTTTCATGTACAGTCCTTTCACAGCAACAATATGTAGAAACGCACCAAGACGTTCACGGAGAGCCCACCCATAACAAACTATAGTTGAAGCCGGGGCTCTGCTGCAGCAGCAGGGGTGACGTACAGGGCACAGAGGTCATGTCACATCATGTTGTACAACCAGTTGTTCGAAAAAACAGATCAACATTGATTTTGAAAAACTGTAGCGCTTTCTTCAGTCACTTAGGTAAGCTTTCTCGCAAGACGTTACATTAGATTCACCACTCTTGACAAAATAATCAGATTGAAACTTAGCTCTTGTGCCTGATGCACTTACATTTCAATTTATTGAAATAAAACACTCAAATTTACCCTTGAAAATTGTTGACATTTAAATGATATTAACATCAAGATTTTGATGATCAGCAAACAAGCTATTCAAATCACACCCATATAATAACTTTGGCAATGTTGATAACTCTTGCTGTCTTATTGAAAAGCAAATCTTCAATTTGTTCATATCCAAATCCAATGCCAAGCACTGAAATATTGTTGCAAGGCCCTAAAAACAACAGACAAAAACAAAACAGTCTTGTGGAAATCGCCAGTGCGGTGCGGCGGCCTTGGCGAAATTTCCCAAGGCTGCTCTTTGTTTACATTTTAGCGATGGGCCAACTTGGCCGCCCAAGTACTTGTTTTGCGTGAGTAAGTACAATTTTGTCAATTTTGAAACGGCTATATCTCGCAAATTTTGGTACCGATTTACATTTTATGCATATCTTTAGAATCGGTAGAGTCTGGGGAGTTCATTGATTGGAAATTTATGCCGATTCCTTTCAATTTTTAAACCCTGATAATCCCTTTAAAGGAGTATGAGAAGATAAATGCGATATCAGATGCTGGAGCAGCTTGGGCTTAAAATACATTAGCTAAGTGCCCTGGCTATCGGCGAAGTAAACAAAGCCCTCGACTAGTGACCGCCTCTTGCTTGAGACGGTCTGCAGATTGCTATCAGCAAACTATCAATCATTAAGAACCTGGTCCGGGGCCACACTCGGGCAGTTTTCCAAGTTAATGAGCAGGCGTCGGGAGGGCATTGCGAAGCCGCTGACGTACGGTGGAAAACTCCCAGCAGGTAAGCACTATTAGTCAAAAGCTCTTTTATGGGACAATCTATCTGTCCGACAAGCTGGAAAGCGGTTTTCACTTGTTTGTGTGGGATTTCAGCCATCTGTCATAGTGGGGAGTAGCGGAAAAAAGAAAATACCTATTATCGCGAAAACTTAGAGAGCTTTAAAAACACGGAATAACCGTCCTTAATGCTTAAAAGAATAATTCTCGCAATGTGCTTAGTGAACTGTTTCACAGTTTTCAGTTAGGTCGCATTGAGGCCACTGAATGCCAACAAAGGTCAACTTTTGCGCTTTCCCCGCAACTGTTGGCAGCATTCAACGCTTGAATGGGAATTAATCCGCGCCCTGCTGGTGGAAAGACGCTTTTTACACGCCATTTTCCAATTTTTTTCGCAAATGTCTCAAAAACGCATATATCAAATATTTCTTCTTTTTTTTTGCAAGAAAAAACATATATGCTACATTCATATCAGGATCCCCCAAATCCTATAAACAGTAACACCTTGATCAAATATCTTTCAATAAACATCCTTTCATAAATTCCAGCGGCACCCAATCGTTGCAGCCTTTGGGCTACTGACCTGACCTGGAGGGTCAACCAACGACCTAGTACCTTCAAATTGGATAGCATCGGCTTTCGCTGTTCACGAGCAATGCTCTCTTTTTCCGCGAAGCTCTAGCCCTATAAAAGGCCGAGCGGCTGGGAGGGGGCCTATCGCCCCCCCCCCATACGTCAGACGCTAAAGAAAGGCCGATACGGGCTACGGGTTAAATGCAATTAATGCGTAGAAAATAGATTCAAACATTTTTTTGCTCAATATTAATAAATCTTATCCATGCGTAACGGATCCTGACCCTCCATTCCCAGGTGCGTTTTGCAGGCAGGTCGGATTCAAGGCACCCGGCTGAAGGCATGGGCGTTCTTCATCAGACCGCTGCTACAATGATGACGAGAGGTACGTTACTGCAGCGTTCCGCGTAAGTCTGAGTCCACTGGAAGATTCAACAGCTCACCCGTCTTGAGCTCACCATATGAGGCCCTCCGATTCACGCAATCTCCTCTCGATCCACGCTCATTGGAACAAGGGGAGCGACTGAAAACTTCTGTACCATGGAAGCAGACTGGACCGCCCTTCGTAGGCCGCAGCGGGCGAAGGAAGGGCCGATGATAAAGGAGCTCAAGGAATTACTAAGGCTTAGATCGGGTATGGCTGCGGAAGAACAATCGCCACTTCGACATTCTGCTGAAAACATCGGTAGGTCTCAGACAAGGAGTGCTGATCCGCCGAGCCAAAGCCCAGGGACGAGAAACTATAAGAAGGTAAGCCATGAAAACACTGATAGTGATTGCAAGGTTCATGTCTCCAGCCACGAAGGAGGTGCAAATACCAGTGTGACTATTATCTTTGGTCAACCAGAAAATCAGCCGAGGGTAGAAGCCAAGAGTACGGCTAAACCGCCCTCTCCCACTGGAGGGCACCCTGTCAAAGTTCCAAGCGAAACCCAGCCAAGAGCTTGTGAAAGATGTTCATGCGGCGCAGCTGACATCGACAAGCGGACTGGGGAGGAGTTTCATCATCCTCAAACCACTGGCCTCCCTCGCATGTCGCCCTTATCGACAGCTGCTTCCCCAGGTGAAGGTGGAGCAGCGCAACAACCAGCGAAGCCCCAGAGCGTGTACACTTCAGCATCGGTAGGAGGCGACAATCATGAGGCACCGAACACCCATGCCGAGCCTTCTGTTTCAGGGTCGGAGAACCGAAAAATGAAGGCAACCTCCCTGCAAGAAAATGGGGATCAAGACGAGAGTCATTTGACCACGTCATCCGTTTCTCAGCCACCACCGGATGAAGCGCCACCCTCTGATGGGGGGCAGCAGAGGCTGCCTAGTGTTTGTCACGCGTTCACCAAATCTTCCTGCAGACGCGCTATCTGCTGGGACCTTCACGTGTGCGCCACCTGGCTGACCGGACGGTGCAAAAACATGCGCCCCTGTCGACATCCCCACTCGCTGTCCACGGCGCATAATCTGGGAGTACTCCACGCTGCCGGCTGGCAGGGAAACCAATGTGACCAGGTTCGCCGCTGGCTCATCTTCGAGGCCCGCTGCCAGCAGGCAGAGGCCGACGGCCTGCCGCCGCTATGCGTAGATCACGCGCGCGGCGTCTGCCCAAAGAAACCGTGCGACGCGCTGCACATCTGCCCTCGCTTCCTGTCTGGTGCCTGCCAAAGGCAGAACTGCCCGCTGGGCCATGAACTTTTGGATGCACACAACAGGCGGGTGGTGAAGGATGCGGGCCATGAAGATGTGGCTCACAAAAAGCTGCAGAAGCAGATCGCCAAATACCTGCCGTGACAGAACCAAACCAGCGGCTTACGTTCCAGCTGCCCAACGCGCCAGCCAGGGTGGTATTACCGAACCAAGTGCCAAAGAGCGGTACTATACCACCAATAGAAAATTAATTTAATCAAGGCTGACATTGTTTTTCACTGGCCTGCCTACCACATGCACATTGGGTGCCATGGGTGAAGCTTTTCTTGTCCCTAATCTCAAAGTTTATGGTCGAAACTCGAATGCGGTACTCATTGAACGGGTGCGACTTCCACAGTTGATTGATAAATCTGAACAAGAACGTAATCTTACCGTATGTGTTGAGACAGTGGTGCTGCTAATAAAATGTTACTGTCACAGAAAGTGCTACTCGACTGGTACCTGCAATGTTGTCCATTGTCATTAAGATGCCATCCCCTTTCGGTCAAATGGTTTGGTGTAAGGATGCTATTTTAGATAACTTTGTCCGGCATTTGAGCCTGCGTCAGTATTGAGGGAAGGGATGCAGATGTAGAATCTCATTTCGAATAGAATAAAAATCAGCCGTGACGAGCTAGGTGAACATAGCGCCGTTCAAATTGGGAAATTGATTCTGCCTGGGTTTAATTCCTGGACTCACGATAAAATGTACCGACTTATTCGCACGTTTTATATAGATTGAGAGAACACTGTATGACTGATTAGCGTAGTGATTGTCACCCTACCATCATCCACATTCAATAACTAGCTATTCTAACAGTAATGGTCGTGGTACCTCCCATCACCCGAGATGCGACTTACGTTGAAATCTGCCACGACGTTCACATTGTCACTGTGCTCTGTACATACGTGCGCGGTGCCTAATTTGCGCCGGAACCAGTGCTCACGCCGATAAAATTAGCACCTCTAAACTCACCCCACGATCTCTGGCGCATTTTACGGGCCCCTCTGAGGCGGCGGGCGGGTGCGGCGCGGCACTGAGCTACCGCTGCCACTTCCCCGGCTGTCCGTCTCCCGGGGCGGCGGACGACCCCGATGGAGCACCCCTGAGGACCGGTGACAGGGTCACTACTCACCTGATACTCTCGCCCAGCCGGTCACCGGGATTGCTGCTGCTGCATACTGCATGCGGCAAGGACGTGCTGTGAAGAGGGCAGCAAATTGCTGATGGCAAGGTAGGTATTGCTGGGGGTAGTCAGCCGAGCGGAGGAGACTACAAGTGTTATGGGGCACCGATGGGTAGATTATTGACATAGATGATCCTCTATGGCTCCAAATGGAAAACAAATATATTTTTTTTCCAAACGAGTTTTACTGAAAACCGAGCGACGAAGGAGCGAGTTTTTTTCTGGAATATGGGAGGAAAATATATCCGATCTTCCTCGAGTGAGCCAAAAATAAAAAAAATCCAACAACTTTTCTGTGTATGGTTTTATTCATAATTAATTAGAATATTATATTCAAATGTATTCATGTATGAAAAAACTTCAATTTATTTATAAGATTGTTTTTAACCCTCGCCCTGGCAGGGCATTTTTCATAACACGGCCTGGCAGGAGGGGGGGGGGGGTCGATGCGACCCCCCTCGCGATTGGCTCCTATGGCACCTAGAAACACCAAATTTGGTAGGTAGGTGTGCCCCCTGGAGTTCTCGCCCCTGTGCAAATTTGGTTGCTCTAGGTCAATATTTAGGGGGGTTTTGGGGGGTATAAATGTAAAAATTTCGCTAAAAACAGGTCAAAAGTTTTTCGCTTATAACTTTTGATCTAATTAAGATAGAGCAAAAAGAAAAGCACCAGTGAACTCAGAGGCCATTCTTATAAAGAAAAAGGACGGAGGGACGGAAGGAAAAAAAGAACTCAATGAATTAAACGATTCCGTCCTTTTTGGTTATCATAAAGGTTCCGTCCCTCTACCCCTCCCCCTTCGTTGTTTTGCTAGGATGCCTTTTTCGTCTAAATGATCAAGAGCTTTAGTAAATGAAACAGGAATTATTTCCTGCAATATTTTCTTATAAATTTCGTCACAAAGAATGCAATAAGACTAAGAAAATACTGTGTGATCGCTATATGGGTATAATAAAATGAGAACCTGCAATTATTTGGGATCACATTTGAATTTTTATGGGACCGGGGACTGTTGTCTGCTACGATACATAGCCTTGGCCAGAGGCCTTGGCTACGATCAAGGATAATATAGATAGGCGAAGTATGTAATATGTTGTAGTCTTTCCTGCTAGGCTGAAACCCACCAAAGATTGTTTTTGCGTATAAATGTGGTAATGCCTATGTCTTACTCAGTGATAGGATGTCTAATAAGCGGTAAGGGAACAACGCAGACACCCTGAGTTAGCGTGGCGGCTCGGGACAAGCGGTAGAGATAAAAGAGGAGGGGATACTGATAAGGCATCTTTCGCTCAAGGGGACGACGCGGCGCGCGGCGAACGCGCGCGGCGGCTCGGGATGAAAGGGAGGGAGAGAGGGAAGGAGTAGGTAGAGAGAGAGAGAGAGAGAGAGAGAGAGAGAGAGAGAGAGAGAGAGAGAGACGGGGGGCGCAGGTGTTGTTTTGACGAACTGACGCTAAAGAGGGGGGAGGGGGAGCGGGGGAAGAAATGGCCTGTGGATCTTCTCTGTGTGGGGACAGCGAGGACAGTCCAGCGAGAGCGCTTGAGCGTGGTGGAGTGTATACGAATTTCTCTGCGTGCAAACAAGAACTTTAAGTGCTAACGAGAAGTTGTAGTGCCACGTGACTCAGACCTCCAACCGTGATACCAGTCGAGGCGCCAGAGGACACAGGACACAGGCCAGGTGAGGGTGGAGCTACTGGGAGGCAGTTGCAAACAGTAAACACCTACCACTTACTGGATATTGCATCTCAAGGTGTCCAATCCTGCCTGTTAATGTGTATGCCCGATAAACAACGATAGCTGCAGAACGATAAGGTGGCGGTCTATAGGTACTTGGTCTGCATGTGAAATTGACTAATTTTCGTGTGAAATAACTCCCGACCAATGTCATACAGTTCACATATCGATTAGCACGCAGCCTGAAACACATTTCGCACAAGTTGCTCTCGCAACTAGCTAAATATCGTATCAATGCCGTAAAAAAGCGCTGCTGAAGAGCAGCGCTATTTCTGATGCGTTATTTTTCACGAACAACGCAAAGTCTTACGTCACCAGAGGCGTCTTTGTCTCTTTATGATACGGAAACGCGTCCTTTTGGGTGGGGGTAGCGTCAATCTGGCTTCGTTCTTTTAACGGGTTCCGTCTTTCGTCTTCGTCCTTTTATGATAACCAAATTCCGTCTAATCTCAGAAATGACGGAGCGTCCCTCCGTTCTTTTCTTTATAAGAATGGCCACAGCACGTCAAGGCGCGTCGAATGATATACTTTTTAGCTTGCTTAAGTGTACTTAAAGTTTTTCTTAAATTTTAAGTAAACTTAAATTAATAAATTAAGTTAAAGTTGACCAAATTGCATCATATCGCATATCATTCGATTCGGCTGATCACCACGAACACAATGATACCATTTTTGAAGCTCTAGCGTCATTATGTGCCAAGTTATTGGCAAAAACGTCATTTGACCTCAGTTGACCTCATTTGACCTGACCCATGGATAAGTACACCAAACAAAGAAGCACCAAGTGACCTGCTGTTAAGTACTGTGGTTTGAAAGCACAAAAGTGATAAAACGAAGCGGATATCTCCAGTATTTTCCGAATTTAGTATTTTCCCATAGGCTTAACATTACGACGTAATGACCTCTAACTGACCTCAGGTCAGTGACCTAAAAAAATTCGAACTATATGTTATACAACTTGGTGAACTTAGCACATCCTGAAAGTTTGAAGGAAATCAGTGCAAAACTGTGAGTTGGACAGGTGCAAAAAGAAAATTGAAATTTGACCATGACCTTGTACCGGTTTTTCTGACTTGGTGACCTGACCCAAGGTCACCCGGACCTGAAATTTTCAGGTCATATGTAAAAAGGCTGCCTCATAGGCTGTGCCAAATTTGGCGGCGCTGTGCGCCGCCGTTTTTACGCTATCTTCGAAAAACCTTAGGGGGGGTCGCATCGACCCCCCCCTGCCAGGGCGAGGGTTAATCCATTAGTTTCATCACAACAGCGATAAAAAATGGTTCGATTATTAACGTTCCATCATTTTTACGCTTGATTTTCGGCTATGAACCCACAAGACATTATCTTTTCATCTCAGATGAATGCAAAGATGACAAGTCCTTATCATTGCATCTCAGAAGAGTGCAAGATAGCAATAACCTTGCACTGTAGACCCAGTGGCAAATAAACCTCCACTTGAAAGATATGAGCATTGACAAAGTGGATAATCAGCAGGAGAAGGGCTGCACCAAGTGGTAGCAGATGTATAGTCGACTACAGGATGATGTTCCACTCCTCAGAAGCCTATCAGTTGGCCGGAGCGCTAAGTTGTGCCGTTTATCACGCAATTAAGCGTGTCGATTGTGAGCAAATTGAGACAAAGCGATAATTTGTGAATTAAGCCCGTGTGATGCGGCACAGCCTACTACTCCAGGCAAATAATTGCCTGTGAAAAGTGGAACACCATTCTGCATTCGACTATACAGTGACAAGCTAATTGCTGATATGACAATCAGACACCAGCTGCCAGTTGCAGACACACCAGTTACAGACGTTACAGTTACCAGTTACAGAAGTTATAGTTACCAGTTACAGACAGTTACAGTTACCAGTTACAGACAGTTACAGTTACCAGTTACAGACACAGGTTTACTAAAATCAGTCCGATGACAATTTAGTGTTTGATATTTCAATCCTAATTGTTCTTGGAGGTAAGCTATGGTATTTCTGAGCATGATTAATAATGTAAATAGAGTGAATAACCTTATGCTCATGTTATATGTTGCAAATTGATATAATTAAAACTAAATTGATATATTTCGATATTGCACCGTCATCAGAATAAGAATAGCAATTAAGCAGCGAAACAAAGCTGATTCAAACGGAATACAAAACGTGCATCTTTTGGTATGGTTCTCGTTCGATAAGGTCGATCAGTACGTAAATACAATCATCCAGGTGCGTGTCAACATTTGCAAATTATACATGATAATGCTTTAAAATATACATAATGCACATCGTGCCAAAAATACATGTACGCACACAATATACATACTTTACATAATAGGTGGATACATACATATGCGCATACAATGTACATACTTTACACAATAGATGGATACATACATATGCTCATACAATATACAATATACATAATACATAGATACATACATAATATGCATATACAATATACATAATACACATAATATATAGTTGTCTATTGTTACTCATACATACTCATGACGTATTGCAATGTTACACAATAGGTATTCTACAATATTGTATGTTACGCTGGGGCTACCGGAGCCACTGGGGGTGTGTATGGCGGGGGATTGAGGAGAGGCCATGATGAGGTTTGTGTGTTGAGGTGGGGTCGCTGGTTTCTGATTTCGATTGACTCGGCTATTTTGAGGTTTGGTACATCTTTGCAAACTTTTTCGATCGACACGCTAAACGACTCGGGCCCTACTATGCTGGTTGGGTGTGTCCTAGCTACATGATCTCCGAGTGGAGTGTCCTTGGTTTGGTTTTTTGCGTCCCTCAAATGCTCGTGAAACCGCTCCCGGATGCGTCTTTTAGTTTCTCCTATGTAAATACTAGTTTTGTCTTGGCACATGTTACACGCGATTTTGTACACAACGTTTTTGGTGTGGCAGCGACCAGGCAGCCCCGCCTCACAAGTATGACATTTCCTTGCACCTGCCGGGCAGGGAGGACTTTGCATGGCTGACCTGGTGAGGTGTTGCGCTAGTGTTTTTCCACTGGTCCAAGCGACCCGCGCATTCAAACCCGAGCCCCTCAAGACTCCATCCACCCGTCGTGCTAGGGTTTCGTCGATGTATGGGAGTGTGATATATGTAGGTTCGTTTTTTGTTCTGTTTTTTGCTCTGTTTCTGCCGTTTTGCTCACTACTAAATAGAACTCGATGCTTAGTTCTCTGGATGAGTTTGTTGGGGTACCCGTTATGACGGAACAGCATTTCGATCTTAGCCATACCCCGCTTTTGTGCCGCCTTGTCAGATCCCAGACGTTTAGCACGTAGAAGCTGTGAATACAGGACGGATCGCTTACACTGCATGGGATGAGCTGACCTGAAGTGCACTATGATCGGTGCCGCCATCGGCTTGATATACAGCTCTGTGTTGTACGTGCCATCGTCACGCACACTTATGGTGGTGTCGAGAAAGGGTATATATCCACCAGCTGTTTTGTCAGTCCTCTCGATGGAGAATTTGAGCGCTGGGTGAAAGTCATTTAAGAAGCGGAAATATTCATCGAGTTTGTCTGCACCGTGAGTCCATACTCCTAGCACGTCATCGATGTATCGCATGTATGCGACGGGCTGGTACTGAGAGTTGGGGGACGTTAAAAGCAGAGACTCTACGGCGTTCATGAATATGATTGCTAACGGAGGGGCAATTCTTGAACCCATGGCTACACCCATGGTCTGTTTGAAGTATTTATCACCGAACCTGACATAGTTGTTGTTTAGGCAGTGTCTCAAAAGTACTTCTATGTCCTGGCGGGTCAGACTGAATGTGTCCACGTCATCGTTATGTCTGTCGAAGAGCTTAAGCGTAGCTTCTATGGCCTCAGTGGTGGGGATGTTGCCGTACAAGTTCGCTACGTCTACAGAGAACACGATAGTGCCCTCTGGGAACTTACCATCAAATTGGGACTTAAGTCTCTGCAGATAGTCCTGAGTATTTTCTAAGTGTGCTGGCACAAACGCTAGCAATTGAGTGGTTATTCTCTCTAGTAGCCATGTGAGCTTATCCAGCGGATCACCGCAGGCAGATACGATGGGGCGTAAGGGAGCATCAGGTTTGTGTGTCTTCGGGAGCCCGTATAGTTCGGCGGTCCGAGACCCAGAAGGCAAAATGCTTTTAACTACCTTGTCAGGCACCTTACCTGTAAGTGTAGTTTTGATTAGCCTTTTTGTTGTCGCTTCGATCTTTGGGGTGGGATTTTTCTCAACAGCCTCGTACGTATCAGTGATCGTTTTAGCTTTTTGCACGTATTCAGCTTTTGACAGAACCACTAAGCCCTTGCATTTATCTGACCGTTTAATAACAATCTCGGGATCTTTGCCAAGTTCCTTTAGAAGACCCAAGTCACCAGACCGGTGATTAGGTTGTTCTACTGTCTTGTGGTTTTTAAAGAGTGTCATCACTTTTTGTTTTACAGTTTTGAGGGCCTGCTCAGTGTGGACTCCTGCGGTAGGGGCAGCTTTGGAATCAGTGTCACTGAATCTAGGTATCAGTGTCACCTTGCGTTGGGCGATCGGCGCTTCATCCGGGCTGGGGCGGTCCGTGTGAAGGTTGTCACCAGCATTCGATGTGGCGTCAAGACAAGATGAAGGGCCTGCATGGTACGACTTAGCTTTCTCTATGGATTCCCTCCAGCGGAGAGCAAAGGCACCTCTCTCCAGACCTAACTCTACATCTTTAAGGGTATGACTATTCACGGATCGAGAGAGAGCGAAATTGGGGCCTTTGTTTAACAAGTTGACAAGCGGCTCTGGGAGAATTCTGTCAGTCAGATTCAAGAATCGCTCTCGATCAGCAAAAGGATCATCAGTGGTCTCGTCGCCTGACCGTGAAGGGCTGTCAGTAGCGCTGGCTCCAGGGCTCTCTGGTTGGTCTGCAGTCACCATGTTGTCAGCATCGCCGGCGTCCGTTGGAGTGTCTTGCAGGTGAGTTACTGCTACTCCGCGGATTTCGTCACTGTTGCGGTCCTGTAGTGTTGTAGATGCCACGCTGACATCAGCGGCAGCCAGGTCATGGCGTCCTTGCGGTTGTGAGGTCACATGCACGTTGACATCTCTATCTTCTCTCTGGTCCGGCTCTTCGATAGGATCATCTGGAGCTGAGACGTCTCCAGGAGGCACAGTATTACCTCTTGAATTGGCTTCTGCTGACACATTCTTCTCACGATATAGGTTGACAAACTTCTTGCTTAGGGTGGCAGCTGACAGCAGTCTGGCTTCTTCATATACTTGTTGTGCTAGGGCCTCAACTTCGTAATGCAGGTGATGGTGAGCTACTTCCTGATAAAGACGTCTGCTTTCTCTCAGTCTGAAAGCTCTGGTGCGGAAGGCGTCCTTGATCGACTCATTGAGAAGTGTGCGACAGAAGTTATCCCGGTGTTTTTCAACGACAGCACTGTGCCTGTACACGTATGATATGTTGCTCACACTGTTAGTAATAAATCTTGGACATATTGATGCTCGTCTGCATTCCAGAAGGAATCGGATTCGTTCGTCTGCTTTCGCTTGTTTGTCGGCGTTAATGATGGTTCGTACCAAAGCTTCGCGGCGGTTATAATCTTGTTCAACTTCTTGGAGGTAAGCTATGGTATTTCTGAGCATGATTAATAATGTAAATAGAGTGAATAACCTTATGCTCATGTTATATGTTGCAAATTGATATAATTAAAACTAAATTGATATATTTCGATATTGCACCGTCATCAGAATAAGACGCCTTCCGCACCAGAGCTTTCAGACTGAGAGAAAGCAGACGTCTTTATCAGGAAGTAGCTCACCATCACCTGCATTACGAAGTTGAGGCCCTAGCACAACAAGTATATGAAGAAGCCAGACTGCTGTCAGCTGCCACCCTAAGCAAGAAGTTTGTCAACCTATATCGTGAGAAGAATGTGTCAGCAGAAGCCAATTCAAGAGGTAATACTGTGCCTCCTGGAGACGTCTCAGCTCCAGATGATCCTATCGAAGAGCCGGACCAGAGAGAAGATAGAGATGTCAACGTGCATGTGACCTCACAACCGCAAGGACGCCATGACCTGGCTGCCGCTGATGTCAGCGTGGCATCTACAACACTACAGGACCGCAACAGTGACGAAATCCGCGGAGTAGCAGTAACTCACCTGCAAGACACTCCAACGGACGCCGGCGATGCTGACAACATGGTGACTGCAGACCAACCAGAGAGCCCTGGAGCCAGCGCTACTGACAGCCCTTCACGGTCAGGCGACGAGACCACTGATGATCCTTTTGCTGATCGAGAGCGATTCTTGAATCTGACTGACAGAATTCTCCCAGAGCCGCTTGTCAACTTGTTAAACAAAGGCCCCAATTTCGCTCTCTCTCGATCCGTGAATAGTCATACCCTTAAAGATGTAGAGTTAGGTCTGGAGAGAGGTGCCTTTGCTCTCCGCTGGAGGGAATCCATAGAGAAAGCTAAGTCGTACCATGCAGGCCCTTCATCTTGTCTTGACGCCACATCGAATGCTGGTGACAACCTTCACACGGACCGCCCCAGCCCGGATGAAGCGCCGATCGCCCAACGCAAGGTGACACTGATACCTAGATTCAGTGACACTGATTCCAAAGCTGCCCCTACCGCAGGAGTCCACACTGAGCAGGCCCTCAAAACTGTAAAACAAAAAGTGATGACACTCTTTAAAAACCACAAGACAGTAGAACAACCTAATCACCGGTCTGGTGACTTGGGTCTTCTAAAGGAACTTGGCAAAGATCCCGAGATTGTTATTAAACGGTCAGATAAATGCAAGGGCTTAGTGGTTCTGTCAAAAGCTGAATACGTGCAAAAAGCTAAAACGATCACTGATACGTACGAGGCTGTTGAGAAAAATCCCACCCCAAAGATCGAAGCGACAACAAAAAGGCTAATCAAAACTACACTTACAGGTAAGGTGCCTGACAAGGTAGTTAAAAGCATTTTGCCTTCTGGGTCTCGGACCGCCGAACTATACGGGCTCCCGAAGACACACAAACCTGATGCTCCCTTACGCCCCATCGTATCTGCCTGCGGTGATCCGCTGGATAAGCTCACATGGCTACTAGAGAGAATAACCACTCAATTGCTAGCGTTTGTGCCAGCACACTTAGAAAATACTCAGGACTATCTGCAGAGACTTAAGTCCCAATTTGATGGTAAGTTCCCAGAGGGCACTATCGTGTTCTCTGTAGACGTAGCGAACTTGTACGGCAACATCCCCACCACTGAGGCCATAGAAGCTACGCTTAAGCTCTTCGACAGACATAACGATGACGTGGACACATTCAGTCTGACCCGCCAGGACATAGAAGTACTTTTGAGACACTGCCTAAACAACAACTATGTCAGGTTCGGTGATAAATACTTCAAACAGACCATGGGTGTAGCCATGGGTTCAAGAATTGCCCCTCCGTTAGCAATCATATTCATGAACGCCGTAGAGTCTCTGCTTTTAACGTCCCCCAACTCTCAGTACCAGCCCGTCGCATACATGCGATACATCGATGACGTGCTAGGAGTATGGACTCACGGTGCAGACAAACTCGATGAATATTTCCGCTTCTTAAATGACTTTCACCCAGCGCTCAAATTCTCCATCGAGAGGACTGACAAAACAGCTGGTGGATATATACCCTTTCTCGACACCACCATAAGTGTGCGTGACGATGGCACGTACAACACAGAGCTGTATATCAAGCCGATGGCGGCACCGATCATAGTGCACTTCAGGTCAGCTCATCCCATGCAGTGTAAGCGATCCGTCCTGTATTCACAGCTTCTACGTGCTTAACGTCTGGGATCTGACAAGGCGGCACAAAAGCGGGGTATGGCTAAGATCGAAATGCTGTTCCGTCATAACGGGTACCCCAACAAACTCATCCAGAGAACTAAGCATCGAGTTCTATTTAGTAGTGAGCAAAACGGCAGAAACAGAGCAAAAAACAGAACAAAAAACGAACCTACATATATCACACTCCCATACATCGACGAAACCCTAGCACGACGGGTGGATGGAGTCTTGAGGGGCTCGGGTTTGAATGCGCGGGTCGCTTGGACCAGTGGAAAAACACTAGCGCAACACCTCACCAGGTCAGCCATGCAAAGTCCTCCCTGCCCGGCAGGTGCAAGGAAATGTCATACTTGTGAGGCGGGGCTGCCTGGTCGCTGCCACACCAAAAACGTTGTGTACAAAATCGCGTGTAACATGTGCCAAGACAAAACTAGTATTTACATAGGAGAAACTAAAAGACGCATCCGGGAGCGGTTTCACGAGCATTTGAGGGACGCAAAAAACCAAACCAAGGACACTCCACTCGGAGATCATGTAGCTAGGACACACCCAACCAGCATAGTAGGGCCCGAGTCGTTTAGCGTGTCGATCGAAAAAGTTTGCAAAGATGTACCAAACCTCAAAATAGCCGAGTCAATCGAAATCAGAAACCAGCGACCCCACCTCAACACACAAACCTCATCATGGCCTCTCCTCAATCCCCCGCCATACACACCCCCAGTGGCTCCGGTAGCCCCAGCGTAACATACAATATTGTAGAATACCTATTGTGTAACATTGCAATACGTCATGAGTATGTATGAGTAACAATAGACAACTATATATTATGTGTATTATGTATATTGTATATGCATATTATGTATGTATCTATGTATTATGTATATTGTATATTGTATGAGCATATGTATGTATCCATCTATTGTGTAAAGTATGTACATTGTATGCGCATATGTATGTATCCACCTATTATGTAAAGTATGTATATTGTGTGCGTACATGTATTTTTGGCACGATGTGCATTATGTATATTTTAAAGCATTATCATGTATAATTTGCAAATGTTGACACGCACCTGGATGATTGTATTTACGTACTGATCGACCTTATCGAACGAGAACCATACCAAAAGATGCACGTTTTGTATTCCGTTTGAATCAGCTTTGTTTCGCTGCTTAATTGCTATTCTTATTCTGATGACGGTGCAATATCGAAATATATCAATTTAGTTTTAATTATATCAATTTGCAACATATAACATGAGCATAAGGTTATTCACTCTATTTACACTAATTGTTCTTTATTGGTGTGATGAATTATCACTTATGTTTCTTTTACATGCTGTGAATTTGGTAAAAACTAAAAACCTCACTAATTCTCACTAAAGCTAAAACTTTTTCTCTCCACTTCCATAGTTAGTTCGGCTTTCCCTATCTTGTCATTGTTTTAATTGGTAGGCATTAAGTTTGGTATAGTTTTCAAAAATATATGTAGTTGACAGCTCTAACTATATGGTAAGGTGTGTTCAGTCAACTATAAAAAAATGTTTGACATTCAATACAAGACTGTAAACTGTAAAGTCATATTTAAACCCAGGTATATTAATGATAATAAATCGTTAAGCGGACTGGCTCTGGGTGAAAAGAAGCTATTTTTCCCTGTACTTCGACCTTTATTCAGCTAAAGAAGCGCAGCAGTTGCTACCAGCTCACTCAATGGCTCCAAAACTGTACGGTTTACCAAAGCTTCATAAGCCTGGCGTGCCACTTCGGCCAATCACAAGTATGATCGATTCACCTGCCTACCAGGTAGCGGGATTTTTAACCAGGATCATTTCACCTGTGCTGGGACAAACGGAGCATACCGTTTCAAATTTCGCGCAGTTTGTTGAGCAAGTCAAAAGCCTGACACTGTCACCAGACGACATCATGGTTAGTTTTGACGTCACATCGTTATTCACGAGGGTCCCAACAGACGAAGCCATAGACGCCGTATGTGAGAAGCTTCTCAATGACGAGACACTCCCAGACAGGTGTGGAATGTCTGTCGATTCTATCAGAACACTGATGAAGGAGTGCCTAAACTGTAGCTATTTTCAGTGTGGCGGCCAGCTATATAGTCAGCTTGAAGGAGCCCCTATGGGCCTTAGTTTATCAGTCGCACTGGCAAACGGCTTCATGGAGACTCTCGAGAAAACACTTCTTGAAACCGCTCATCTCAAGCCAAAATACTGGCGGCGCTACGTGGACGACACTTTTGTGGTCTGGCAACATGGGACGGACGCGTTAGACGAGTTCCATAGGCATCTGAACAACGTATGCCCGGACATACAATTCACACGAGAGGTCGAAGAAGATGGGAAAATTCCCTTTTTGGACGTAGAAGTGGCGAGAGCGGGAAACGCGCTGAAAACAACGGTTTACAGAAAACCTACAGTAACCAATTTATATATCCACTTCAGTTCTCACCATGCAGACTCCATAAAAACGGGTGTCATCAAATGTCTAGCCAAACGTGCTGAAGCAGTATGCAGCGAGGAGGGCGCTCGGAAGGAGGAAATTTCACGTCTAGAAAAAGTCTTCGAGGAAAATGGCTACCCGAGACATTACGTGAGACGAGCGCTGAAGCCCAAACAGCGGGCTGCGACGGAGCAGCAGAGACAGGAGCTGACCGATGGCGATAACCGAGCCCAACCGACCGCTGGGCGACCCGACCGGACAGATCCGGCCGTACCGGACGACCAGACAACCGAACGACCCCGTACTACGTACATTAGCATCCCCTACGTCAAAGGAACCAGCGAAAAAATTGCTAGGATTTTAGCGCCCCACCAGATTCGGTTAGGATATAGCTCGAAACCAACACTCAGGGACAAACTAGTTAACACGCGCACTGCAGCGGGTCTGAGCCGAACACGAACTGCAGGGGGGGTTGAAAACAACCCCCCCTGAGATCTCGAAAACGGCGCAACATAGCGACAAGCGGTAAACGGCGTTGGATAGGTTAAGATGAGATCGACAAGAAATACTAAGATCATTTTTGGGTCAGGTCAAAAACGAGGTCACCAGAGGTCACCGAAGACAAAATGTTACGATTTTCACAACAGGAATTTCGCGGTAGTTTTTCTTGAATAACTTGTCTTGCACATAAGACAGAGGATCGATTCGAACGCCATCGTTCTTAGCTCGTCAAGGCGCATCGAATGATATATAATATGACCTCGAAAGGTCAAGTTGAAAATTTGACCTCAGGTCAAGGTCATGACCTGACCGAAATAGGTCATGTTGCATATCATTCGATCCGCATTGACGAGAAAAACACGATAAACGTCGAACGGAGTCTCTATCTCTACTCAATCTCAAGTTATTGAAGAAAAACCGCTGGTGACCTCAGGTGACCTAAGATGACCTGGAGATCACCTTCCAAAAGTCATAAGTGATATGTTTCGGTGAAATCACCAACAGGGACCTGTAATACTATGATCCTGAGCGTATTGAAGTCATAGGATGGCATTCAGAGTAAGTTGAAATTTCTCCCATTGACTTATAATGGGCCGGTCGCAAAAATGACCTGACCTTAGGTCATAGATATAAAAATTCCGAGATATACAAGTTGTAGCTCGTGATGACTTTACTATTTCCTGTGGGTTTCAAGATCATATCTCAACAACTGTGGGCTTGGTGGGATTGCAAACTTCGAAATTTACGTTTCGAGGTAGGGTCACTTGACCTGACCTGGTGACCTGACCATAGGTCACCTGGGGTCAAAATTTTTACTCAAGGTGTGGAAAAGTTGTGAGAACAGGTATGCAAAATTTGGCGGCGCTACGCGCCGCCGTTTTCTCGCAATTTGCGAAAAACCACAGGGGGGGTTGAAAACAACCCCCCCTGCAGTGCGCGTGAGCCAAGGACGTACCACCAAAGGATTTGCAAAAAGGTGTCATTTACAAGACTACTTGTAATTGTGGTGCCACGTATGTTGGCGAGACCGGGCGTCCTAAAAGCATGCGACTTAAAGAACACGTAGCAGCCATAAAGCATGGGAGGTCAGACACATCCCCTTTAGTTGAACACTGGCTCCAGTGTCGCCAACCATTTGACCCAGGTCAGGCTAGCACGCTGGCGGTCGAGCCAACATGGTCCCGCCGTGTCGTAAGGGAGGCCATCGAGATTCGATTATGCAACCCATCACTGAATCAGGGTGTCGGAAAGTTCTCGCTTAGCCCTATATGGGATAGTGTTTTGAAAAAGTAGACCTACTGGAGTACGAACTGTCTGTAAGTTGTGCACGTGTTTTAGCATCGATCATTTTGAGAATTTCGTGGATGGCAGTATAGCATGATTATTGTTTGTTTTTTGAATTGCATTGCCCCTTTGAAGACCTGTCAATAAAGGTCGAAGTACAGGGAAAAATAGCTTCTTTACACCCAGAGTCAGTCCGCTTAACGATTTATTATCATTCAATACAAGTTTGTGCAGCGCTGCGCCGGCTGAGGTGAGCTCTTGGAGTCTGTCAATCACGATCGATTCGCGGTGGCATATTTAGTGCTTTAGACAGGCTGAAGAAGGAAGAAGGATGTCTTCCGAAAGCTGCTACGTAAAATAAAAAGAGATTGCTTTATTAACAATCTACCTTCGCCCCAGTGGGGGGGGGGGAGGGGCATATATGTTACCACCCTGTCGCGTCCGCGGCTAGCGCCGCGCCGCTTGGAGTAGCTTTTTGTGCATCAATTTTGGACAGTGTGTGAAATTTTTGACCCCAGGTCATGTCAGGTCAGGTCACCAGGTCAGGTTAACCCTATTAGTGGCAGGGGGGGGGGGTTGTTTTTATCCACCCCTCAGGTTTTTCGGGAATATCTCCGAAACCGCTGAAGCTACGATGCTGAAATTTTCTGACTTTTCCTAAAACTAAATTGGGCACATTCCCTGAAAATTTCAAGTTCATAACTTTACCAGGGGCGGCTCCAGAGCACTGGAATTTGGGGGGTCCTATTCGTGAAGCGAGTCATTTGGGCGAAGATCACGATGCTGCACCAGTTTTACGAACAGTGAATGAAAGGTATCATGTGATAACATATACAAAGTTATTGTGCATCCTCTTTTGACACGTTTTTGCTATAATAGGCGGATCCAGGCGTCCAAAAAGGGGGGTTATTTTTTACCTCCCAACATAGGTGCCCTGACACCGCCTATGCATGACCAATACAATTTTAGTCGTTCTCTCATAAGAAAATTGTAACATAACAAGACCATTGCCACCCTTTTTAGAACACTACCAACAAAAACCTTATTTACTATACTTTTTGTGTACCCCCAATCTGAATGATCTGTATCCGCCTATGATTTTTGAAAATGCATATTTTTAGGATCCATGTGAATTCCTGGTTCATTCTCTATCGATCGGCAAAAGTTGCGTTAAGATTGGTTCAGAAACCTGGCCGTGATAAACAGTCTAAAATGTATCTGAAATTTGCCCGTTTTTACCCCCCTCTACCCCCCTATTGACATTTTTTAATTTTATTTTTTTTAGAAATGTAGATCTCGTTGAGCCAAATCGAATGCCGTTTGAATTTTGAAAATCGGCCGGTTAGATCTCGAGATATCAAGGGGGGGGGGTCGTAAACAGCCCCCCCCCTGCCACTAATATGGGGTAGCCAGGAGCCTGCCACTAATAGGGTTAACTGACCAAGCCTAAAAAAGTTTGCAATCATGTCCAGCCTGCAGTGTTTGTCAGAGTGGTTTTAAACTTAGTGGATTGCATGATGTTATGGGCGCCTATAATTTGTATAGTAACATATATATCGGATTTTTTATATCCGTGACCTGAGGTCAGCCCAGTGGCGTGACCTTTCCATTATAAGTCAATAGAGAAAAACGAAAATGCCTCTAGATCCGTGTGTACGCATAAGAACAGTCTAACTATTTCAGAATCACAATGATTTGGACCACCCGTAAAGACCAAGGTGTCTTTGTTGCTGATAGCCTCTAGATAGGTCATCCAAGGTCATTTGAGGCTACAAACAATTTTTTTGCCAATAACTCTCGATTGGAAAGAGATAGAACGCTGGAGATGGCCTCATTGTGTTTGTCTTACCGAGACGCATCAACTGATATGCAACATGACCTATTCCGGTCAGGTCATGACCTTGACCTGAGGTCAAATTTTCAAGCTGACATTTCAAGGCCAAATTATAGTTCATTTGACGCGCCTCGGCGGCAAAAACACGATTCTGGCAATAACAATGTCGTGGCCTTTTTTAGTCAAAAGTTGTTGTAGAAAAACACTTTTCGAAAAACAGCTATTTTTGGAGTTTTTGCCCCCTGGAGGCTAAACCGTCAACCTTAGGTCATTTTTGATGATGAACTTATCAAAAGAAGAGTTCAAAAGCTATCGATTGCTTTTCCCATGCGTTTTTCTTGCTATCATAGCTACTGAGATAATGGATGTTTTCTTAAAAATATGACAATTCGCAAATTTTGACCTTTGATGACCTCTGGTGACCCCAATATTGCTCTAAGATGAAAATGGACCTGATGACCTCTGGTGACCCCAGTATTGCTCTAAGATGAAAATGGACCAAATACTTTCATACGTACGCATCGAGAGGTATCGACTGATTTTTACCGCGTCTTTCTAGCCCTCTTAGTTTTTGGGTTAGAGGTGGGTGGTAACATATGCCCCCCCCCCCCACTAGGGCGAAGCTGGCTGAGACCGCCACTGGGGCGCGGGTTAACGAATCAATATCACTGTTCCAGCTCAGTAACACCAACTATAACATTTGACACTAAAAAGCAACACACCCATTCTACTGAATCGTTTATAACCGTTTGATGATTTTAACATGTAAAGCAATGCAATAAAAAGGATTGCAGCTCAGAGTAAAGACACATCGCCCGGCAGCCTCTTTCAACAGTTTGTGACGACAGCCGCTTTTCTGGCAATAGGTGAGTGTGTGATATTATTTTACTAACTTACAATGTGCGAAATTAGTGTATCGTCTTTCCGCCCCTGACCGCTCCATTCCACTGGAAATTAGACTCACGATATTTTTGCTATTGTTTGACACGAACTCAACGAAGCCAGTCTGAAACATCACCGCTGCCAAACTTGTAATGCATCGGACGAGTTGTTGAGCCTTACAGAGGTCAGTTGAGGTCACGGCGTAAGGTGGCCACTGTTCGCACCGAAATGTCACCCACGGCGCGACGGTCAGCGGGCTGCGACACCTCCCGGTTCACACATACCTCGCTGTAGTTTCTGGCATAATTTGTTCCGGCTGAGCCCTTCCAGCGGACGTGAAAAGGGTTACATCGACCGCGCGTCGGGCGCCATTGTGACCCATCCTAATGCCGCGCGGACGGTGTGGTGCCGGCCATCCACGGACCATGACTATTGACACATTATTCTGCAGAAGGACCGCCGCCAGTCACATCGTCTACTGCAACAGAGGACTCACACCTTGCAACAAGCCCCGTTACATAACTAATTGGGGTGCCGCAAACAATAAAATGTCACTGTGAAACGCCGTCGAAAAACAAAGTGGGTACCTACATGGAGGCTGATGGCAAGCTTGGTTGTTAACCCGCGCCGTGCTGGTGGCCTGAACTTTCCGCCGAGTGCTGGGGGGGGGGGCGTTTTCACGCCCCCCCGTCTAACTCGGCTCCTGGGCCACGTAGCGACACGCGGTAAGCGGCAATCGAAAGAGCGTCAAAAATAAGGACGAAAACACTTCGGTCATTTTTTGGGTCAGGTCAAAGGTCAGGTCACCAGAGGTCACCAAAGGTAAAATGTTGACTATTTCAACATTTTGGAAACTGCCAACGGCTATCTCGGGAACCGATAGAGCTACAGCGCCGCAGAAAAGCGCATTCGATAGCCCTTTTACAGACCTTTCTGAGTAATGTTCTCAGATTTGACCTCAGGTCAACGGTTTAGCCTCCAGAGGGCAAAAACTCCAAAAATAGCCGTTTTTACGAAAAACGTTTTTTCGTCAATAACTTTTGACTCATAAGCGCCATGACATTACTTTTGCCAGCATCGTGTTCCTCTCGTCGAGACGCGTCGAATGAACTATTTGTTGACCTTGAAAGGTCATTTTGAAAATTTGACCTCAGGTCAAGGTCATGACCTGACCGAAAAAGGTCATGTTGCATATCAGTCGATCCGTATCGTCGAGCTGAACACATCTGACGTGTTTTCACCGCTCTAGCACGTCTCTATCAAAAGTTATAGCCAAAAAACTGCTGGCGACCGTTCATGACCTGAGATGACCTCAGGGGCACACAGAGGGGTCACAGGTGCATTTTTCCTATTCAGTGTGTCATGTTTACCTATGAACCGATGTTTGAGAGCGTTTTGAACGATATTCGTCCAAAAGAGGCGCATTTCAATTTTCTCCCATTGACTTATAATGGAGAGGTCGCAAAATTGACCTGACCTTAGGTCACAGATATCAAAAATCCGAGATATACATTTTATACATACTGTTACTCATATCAATCGCTGAAAGTTTCAAAGTGATCGTTCAGTCGGTGTAGCTATAGCGAGCCTTTGAACTTTTTCTGAGGTAAGGTCACTTGACGTGACCTGGTGACCTGACCTTGAACGGCCTAGGTCTGAAATTTTCACAACATGTGCGGAAATGATGTAGGAACACGTGTACCAAAAACGGCGGCGCTGCGCGCCGCCGTTTTTGAGATATTCGCGAAAAACCTGAGGGGGGGGCGTAAAAACGCCCCCCCCCAGCACGGCGCGGGTTAAGCTATTGAATATTGATGTCTGAAGGCCATGTAGAGTTCAAACAGAACTAGGTCGTAAGGTAAATACGCATTTATGTGCTCAGAGAACACTCCAATGATTCCGACGTGATACAATACATTCCAAACAGACTTCACGGTATGAGTTTGAGCAGACCAGAAAAGTTTCCTGCTCGATAAAAACATCGTGAGCATCCATATTCCATTTTATTATCGAGGAGCTAAATCAGGGGATAATGGCCAACTTCACAATGATATTCGTATCCGACATCAGCCCATCATTCGCTAATGTAGTTCACTTTTTTTTCCAAACTGACAGGAATTTGCTGTTGTGCCCACACGATCAACGCTCACATGATCTACCAAAACTAACGAGATTTTTGTCTTACCAGCGCTATCAATAATGTGCTAATAGCGCAATTCGTCACCGTGCATCGTTCATCGGCTTATTACTATACTGCTGTTATTGCGAGCAGGCACTCATTTATTCAGCAGCGCACACGATGAATTTGTCTTGCATTCTGGCATTCGGGGAACCACTTACTACAAGGTTATCCGCCGCCGCAGCAAGGTGTGTTTTCTCCGTAATTCCTGCTCGCGCCTAATTGATTGGGTGGTCCTCGATGGTGAGCCAATGGCGGTGTCCCTCTGATGAAATGCCAGCGCTCTCTCCCGGTAATAAAATTACCCTCGCCCGATACAGTGGCCGGTAAGCCAGCGGCGCGCGGCATGGCACCGTCCAGCTTGGTCCAGCTTCCTTCCACCCCCTCCCCGCCTCTACCATTCCGGATCCCATCCGCCCCCGGAAGCAGCGTCGCTTGTCCCGTTGCAACGAGGCTTTCATGTTTCTCATAAGCTTGGTCATAGACATGTTTACTTATGACAAGACATAACTATATGCCTCGATGCAATTGTTTCGAAGTTACTATAAGGCATATTTTATAATTGTTCTGAAATATGTATGTACTTACAGCCACTGGCGGATCCAGGGGGGGGGGGGCCACCGGGGCCATGGCCCCCCCCAAAAGCCTGAAAGGGGGGGCCAACATATCTTTTGCCCCCCCCCCCAAAAAAAAACGCTTGGAGAAAAATTAATGCGAGAAGGTTGCGTAGTAGATACCTACTAGAATCAGCAGCGTGATTCAATAGCGTAGAGAAAGTCAGGGGCGCGGGAACTACTTTCAGACTGGGGGAGCACACCATAATAGAGATCAACCTAGGGTCCCCCCAAATCTAGTTTTCTCACCGGTTTTAGGCCACTTATTTTTCATCCCTTGGCTTTTTTAACAAAAAAAAAAGAAACAGTTGCAAAAAAGGACGGTATTCCGTCTGAAAGCTGTGGGGGCACCGCCCCCACTGGCGGATCCAGGGGGGCCACCGGGGTCATGGCCCCCCAAAAGCCTGAAAGAGGGGGCCAACATATCTTTTGGCCCCCCAAAACGCTTGAAGAAAAATTAATGTGAGAAGGTTGCGTAGTAGATACTATAATCAGCAGCGTGATTCAATAGCGTAGAGAAAGTCAGGGGCGCGGGAACTACTTTCAGACTGGGGGAGCACACCATAATAGAGATCAACCTAGGGTCCCCCCAAATCTAGTTTTCTCACCGGTTTTAGGCCACTTATTTTTCATCCCTTGGCTTTTTCAACAACAAAAAAAGAAAACAATTGCAAAAAAGGACGGTATTCCGTTTGAAAGTTGTGGGGGCACCGCCCCCACTGGCGGATTCAAGGGGGGCCACCGGGGCCATGGGCCCAAAAAGCCTGAAAGAGGGGGCCAACAATCTTTTGGCCCCCCAAAACGCTCGAAGAAAAATTAATGTGAGAAGGTTGTGTAGTAGATACTTGCTAGAATCAGCAGCGTGATTCAATAGCGTAGAGAAACCCAGGGGCGCGGGAACTACTTTTAAACGGGGGGGAGGGGGGAGGTCACACCATGATAGAGATCAACCTAGGATCCCCCAAATATAGTTTTGTCGCCGGTTTTAGGCCACTTATTTTTCATCCCTTGGCTTTTTCAACAAAAAAAGAAAACATTTGCAAAAAGGAGCGGTATTCTGTCTGAAAGTTGTGGGGGCACCGCCCGCACGGCCCCAGAGTTGGGGGGGGGGGGGGGCAAGCTGCCACCACTGCCCCCTCCCCCCGGTTCCCGCGCCTATGGAGAAACTACCGGGTTTACTAGCTTCCTTCATAAAGTGTCGTCATGTCTTATCGTCACCCGAGAAGGTCTTATTGCATAAATATCGATTGAGCTGTCAAGTTAACAAACTTGCTGTGGCAGCCTGACCTGACATGACCCGGCAACTTTTCATTCACGGAATATGCGCAATAAATTTTTTAGGAAAACTCACTGAGTTTTCGTTGAAAAAAAAACTTGTTTTGTTTCGTAATTGTACAAGAAGCATATGAGGGGCCTTTTTGTCCCTTCCTGCGAAACGGTAAAAGACTTATTTCGGTCACAGCTCAGGCCAATCTCTAAGGGTCAGTCGGGTCACTTATTTCTTAAAAGGGTCCTTACGGCATCCAAGGACCAATTCCGGCTTTTGAGTGCGCCACATCAGCATTTGATGCTACGACAGATGTCGAAATCTGAATATATGTTACAGGCCGTATGAAAATTCGGTCCGTTTGCAAACGGCCTGGCCCAGTCAGGCCATATGAAACTACCTGAAAACACCGGCCGTTTGCAAACTATGACCTGAAATATCAGACCGTTTGAAAACGACCTAGTTAGTTTCGGCCTAGCGGATCCAGGGGGGCCACGGGGTCATGCCCCCAAGCCTGAAAGGGGAACAACATATATTGTTTGTCCCCAAAAACACTTAAGAAAAATGAATGTGAGAAGGGCGTAGTAGGTAGAGAGAAAATACCGTATCATTAAAAATCTGTGAGCTTGATAAAAGTGTTGGTCTTGTCTTCACCCAAGAAGTTCTTATTGCACACTTTAACCATGGATGAAAGAACCTTCATCCCCTGGTTCTCCTTCATCCATGCTTTAACTCTCGATCGACGTGTGAAGTTATCGTGTAAGGTATCATGAAGCCGATCGCGACGAAACTTTAGTACCCTCATGGTGACAAAGTCTGAAAATTTCATGACCCTGACCCAAGTGAACTTTGACTTGTGGCCTATTTCTCGAGACTATCCGTGCATTCGGAGAGCATGGAATATTCACCGTCCCCGGGAATATTCCCCGTGCCGCGTTCGGAGGCGTATCTCTCTGAACTCGGCTAATCTCCGGAAATATTCCGCGCGCATGGAATATTCAACGGATTCCACGTGGAATGTGCCTCTCCGAACGCACCATATGTTTGGCCATGTTGGAGGCCATGTTTGGCCGGAATAGCGATTCGGCGTATGTCGGCTCACATTATCCGCGCTTTCATAGTCTTTTCGTGGTTTAAAACGCTCAAACATGTGATATGATGTTGCTCCCACGCATTAGGGCGGATGCCAATGTCACCTTACGGTCAAGTCAGGTCATTGACCTTTGATGACCTCGGTGCACTTTTCCGAGTTTAACATGTTTCTAGGATAGTTTCGTTTAGCTGATTTTGAATTTAGCATTTTGCAGCCATTTGAACATTTACGAAGTAGTTTTGATGCCTTCGTATCATGTTACGTAGCTGCCAGTGGTAGTGGACACCTGCTATACGGACGCCCATAAGTACCCCTACTGGTTGATCTGACCTGACCTGCCCCGACATGGTCTAAACGCATGAAGACATTATCCATGATCCAAACTAACATGAAATTTGTGATCAGCACAAAAAAACGTATTACAGCCTTACTTTAGGAGGTTCTGACAGGTCCTGATTTTTCCGTCTTTTGGGTCTGTGACCTGACCTGGGCGGTGTTTCACGGCACGCTGCCAGCCGCTGCCAACGCTGATGGCACTTTTGATTTCAATGGAGACATCAACAAGCCTATACCCACAACACTACCGAAGGCTGACCTTAGCTCGCGGAATGCGCTGTCAGCGGCTGTCAGCACGACCGTGAAACACCGCCCTGGAAGGTCAACCAATGACCAAGGACCTTAAAATCGGGTATCATCGGCTTCGTCTCGTCACTCACGGGCAACACGCCTGTTTTTTTTTCCGCGAGCTCTAGCTTAATCAGGGGCCGAACGGCAGGGGGTCCAACCGACACCTCCCAGCCCGCGAAGGCTGCGCCACGCACCGACCCGGAGCGGGCTAATTGGTCGACAAAAGCAATTTGAAGTGTTTTCAAAGTAATATTTAGGCTCGGGTTGGGTGGGCTACCATTTCTATATTTTTTTTTATTTTTAGTTTTAAAAAAATATCGTTTCAGGGCTGTGACGAAAAAATAAGTGGCCTAAATCCGATGAGAAAACAGGATTTGGGGGTACCCTAGGTTTGGTTACTTGCAGGAGTTGGCCCCCCCCCCAAAACGCAAGTCTGGATCCGCCAGTGCTTACAGCAGTCACCAGCACTATCTTACATACCTACCTACAATTCAGTGGCTCACAATCTTTGCGCATCTGAATGCATAATAATGCGCTCGTATCGACTGTTCACAGTCCAAAGCACTGCGGCACGGATTCGAGAAGTCGGCCGAGCTCTTCCGTGCGGCGATTGTGGCGATATTCGCCGCGATGGTGACGATATCCGGTGCAGTGGTGGCGATATTCTCGCAGCCCTCAGTCGCGCGAACAGCGGCGAATGGTTACCGCCGCTGACGTGCGGTGGTTTTTAGTTCTTGACTGGAGGTAGTGAGAAGTGACATCGCACAGTGACACCGAGAGATCAGTGGGCAGTGGACCGCAGATAAAGTAGAATCGACTTCGGCATTACAATGATGCAGCTTTCGCTGGAAATATTTTTTTTTGTTATCCGAATCTATCGGTCTTAGTAAAGAACTGAGAAGTCACTTAATCAGCTATTCCTTTGAAGGAATGCAAGTCTCGGTTCATTTATGAGCTGTAGCATTCAAAGCTCAAACTGTGATGCGTTCTTTTCAAGATTAAAGCTTTGTCTCCCAGATGACTTTGGTTTGATAATTTTTGACGACTTTCGGCTTTTTTATTAAATGTTGCGGGCTCACTTTGAAGTAATTGTAACGTTTCTTATACCTACCCACACAGGCTCTACATAGATGAGATAGACGCTGCTTATCTGTCATTCGCTTCTTTTGACATCTTGAAATGTGCTTAAAATTGTTACGATGTATTTTGCTGTGCCATTGGTATTGGTACAGTATGATGTGTTTGGGTGCAAAGATATTAAAGAAAAACACAGTGAAGCACAAACATTGCTTTATCTTAAAATCATCATGTTATTTAGGTGTTAACACTTCACACAAAACAGTAGATAATACGCAAAAAATCATTAAATTACACGGTAATTTTCATGGCTCCCCTGTTATGCCATCTGCGCCTATTCGCTGTGTCTCTGCATGGCGCGCGGTGTATTATCCACCGTGCGTCATTTGTCGGCACTGCGTATCATTTGTCGCCTCCTGTGGGGCTCGGTGTGTGTCGTTTGTCGCTGGTCGTGTCACGCGCGGATCGTCCGACACTGATGGATCGCCGCGGATCTCCGAGACCGAGGATCGTGCGGCTGTCCTCTGGAAAATCCCCACTGCGCACACAGCATGAGGAATCACCCCGGGCAGCCGCCGTGGTTATAGACGTCCATGGTCAGACTGTGGTACCCGAGATGGGCTGCCTTGTTCCGCAGACATGTGATTGACGATGTGGATAGAATGAAATCGCTCCCGGTTTACCTTTAGTTGAGTCGCTGTCGGAATTAAATGAAACAAGTAGGTACCGTAAACGGGGGTGACTTTGCCATGTTTTCAACTTTAGACGCTTGTATTCTTTACAATTCTTAACTTGTTGGGATGGCTCTATGTTCAAAACACGGATGAAGATTAGCTCTTTTGGTTTTGCAATTATCGTATTTATATCTTGCCGAAAAATATAATCTTTTAAAGAAAATGAATCGTGGCAAAGTTAAACTGAAAAAGGGGTGACTTTGCCACTATGTTAAAAAATGATTTTTAACGCTTGCAAATAATTTTTAAGCATTTTTGTTCCATTGTATGGGGGAGGGCAACCATCCTTAACTGTTTAATAGGAAAAAATGAAGCAATTCAAAGTTTTTTGCTCTTAAATGATGTACAAAAAAGGAAAGATACATTTCTTTTATAATACATTATATTTGTTGAAAATGATTGACATTGATAGTAAATAGAAACTGAAAAATGGTTCAGAATGGATAAAAAAGCAAAAATATGATTGTATCGGTACTCTAGGACCGTGCCACATTCCTCCAGCGTCATTGAGAGAAACAGAAAGAAGACGTTCTTGCGGCAACTTACCGGCACCCTTATTATCAGCGTTTTGATCTATAAAATGATACCGATTTCTACAGCTAGTCTTTTTGGCAAACTCAGGAGTTGTTGATGATCATGACTGTGCTGAAAAGGTGGGCCCAGCTTCATCCATTGTTTGAGTTTGGTAATTTTTGCCTTTCTATACTCCCACGGTGCATTCCGGTGCTAATTTTTAAACGTATAAACTCTCACTGTTTTAAAAACCAGTTTGGAGGTCAAAATGATGCTACATTAAAAATTATTTTGAATTGCATCGGATAAGTATTCAATTTCTGCATAAATAACATGGTGGCAAAGTCACCCCATGTGGCCTGCTATTCACTTGGAAAAATCGCCACCAAAAATTTTAGCTAAATGAAGTGACAAATGCCAGTTTTGTTGGATATGCTAACTTAACAGCCTTGTCATGATCAACCATACCAAGCTTCAGCATCGCAGGTGGTCTAAGACATGGTTAGATAATAAAAAGTTTGGAACTCTTCAAATTTGACCATTTCAATGACTCCAATAAAATGGAGCCCAGTTAGGTATTTAGTGGTAACTTACCTATTAGTGTTAGTTATATTGGGAGGCCCATCAATTGCCTTTCATTTGTGCATAAAACATTACTACATTCCTCGTAAAATATCATGGGAGATCTCCCTAAAGCATTTTTCGAGAAGCATGGCAAAGTCACCCGGCGAGGCAAAGTCACCCCCGTTTAAGGTATCTCTCATTCATTATAATGGGCAAAATAATTTTGGATCAAAGACGTTTGAATATCCCAATGGAGTAATCAGCAGAATGTTATAGGCATACATACATATAAGCACCTTCAACCATTTTACTAAATAAAAGGCGTGATGCAGCTTACCTATGTGTGATCAAAGTCGCGTTTAACGCGCACTGCAGGGGGGGTTGTTTTCAACCCCCCCCCTGTGATTTTTCGCAAATCGCGAGAAAACGGCGGCGCGCAGCGCCGCCAAATTTCGCATACCTGTTCTCCCAACTTTTGCACACCTTGAGTAAAAAATTTGACCCCAGGTGACTTATGGTCAGGTCACCAGGTCAGGTCAAGTGACCCTACCTCGAAACGTAAATTTCGAAATTTGCAATCCCACCAAGCCCACAGTTGTTGAGATATGATCTTGAAACCCACAGGAAATAGTAAAGTCATCACGAGCTACAACTTGTTTATCTCGGAATTTTTATATCGATGACCTAAGGTCAGGTCATTTTTGCGACCGGCCCATTATAAGTCAATGGGAGAAATTTCAACTTACTCTGAATGCCATCGTATGACTTCAATACGCTCAGGATCATAGTATTACAGGTCCCTGTTGGTGATTTCACCGAAACATATCACTTGTGACCTTTGGAAGGTGATCTCCAGGTCATCTTAGGTCACCTGAGGTCACTTGCGGTTTTTCTTCAATAACTTGAGATTGAATAGAGATAGAGACTCCGTTCGACGTTTATCGTGTTTTTCTCGTCAATGCGGATCGAATGATATGCAACATGACCTATATCGGTCAGGTCATGACCTTGACCTGAGGTCAAATTTTCAACTTGACCTTTCGAGGTCATATTATATATCACTCGATGCGCCTTGACGAGCTAAGAACGATGGCGTTCGAATCGATCCTCTATCTTGTGTGCAAGACAAGTTATTCAAGAAAAACTACCGCGAAATTCCTGTTGTGAAAATCGTAACATTTTGTCTTCGGTGACCTCTGGTGACCTCGTTTTTGACCTGAAACAAAAATGACCTAGTATTTCCTCTAAATAACATCTCCACCTACCTAACGCCGTTTACCGTTTGTCGCTACGTTGCGCCGTTTTCGAGATCTCAGGGGGGGGGGGTTGTTTTCAACCCCCCCTGCAGTTCGTGTTCGGCTCAGACCCGCTGCAGTGCGCGTGTTAATTGATTTATGTCCAAGACTGTATAGCTTGAATATTGTCCTAACTAGTCATTAACTCATTAGTGACACTAAATAGTGATGAAATAAGGAAATAAGCAACGAATGATTGATTACTAAATATTAAAAAGAAATAGAATAAGTAATAATCAAAGATAATGCAGGGTGAGTCGAATTATCCTCGATACAACCCCCCTTCCATCCACTCCACATCATGGAACAGGATAAGGCCGTGGCATCGAATCAACTTTCGTCACTTCACTTACAGCATTGCACGCGACTCTCTTACAGCACTGCAATGCGGCAGCGACCGACTTCATGAATCCGGCCCGGCGCCGTCATGCGGTGGACCTCTGTCACGACTCACAGCGGTACCATATACCATCAGCATAGTCCTGCGAACCCAGCACGGTGCCACCATTCGCAATACAGTGTCGCAGAGGCACTCGGAGTTCACTCAGTCTCAGTACGGGAGTGTTAGAGAATCGTTAACCCGCGTCCCGTTGGGCTACTCGCGGACCCCGTTGCCCCCCCCCCCCCCTTGTAATATCCCAGAAAGCTACTGACCGATTTGGAAAATTCAAACGCCGTTCGATAGCACTACCAGGAAACTACCTTATGACCGAGTTTCGTTGGCCTAGGTGCGACCGATGACGTTACAGGTCAGGTCAAAGGTCGTATTTTTAACCGATCACGGGCCTTCTAAGGAATGCATTGTAACATCGAATAGAAGGTATGTTATCGAGAATCATCGATGTAGCGTTGGTCGCCTTATACAATGCTGCTTAGGAGATCACTGATGCCAGGTCAGGTCACACCTTGGTGTGCTTTTAGACAGCAAACTGACCTTCAACGCACACGTCAATTTCATCGTTTCTAAGGCTCGCCGTGCTTTGGGTGTGCTCATGCGATCGTTTCAGTTTTGTCATGGAAAAAATGGGCAGTTGAACGAAGGGGCCGTCATGGCCGCATACTTTGCTAACGTCCGTTCTGTCTTAGAATTTGGATCCCAGATCTGGTCAGGCGCGGCAAAAACACATCTGGACAGGATAGAGCGTGTACAACACAAGTTCCTGTTATGGCTTGTTCACCGCACTGCGAACAGGAGGATGTCGTCTGACCTCTCATATGACGGACTGCTAGCGCTGTTTAAGCTGCCATCACTCACATCTCGCAGGCTACAGCATGACATTACTCTGTTATATAGTATTATTAGAAGTAGACAGTGGCGCAGCCAGGGGGGGGTCAGAGGGTCAGCTGACCCCCCCGAAATTTCTTTCAGGGGCCCGCTCGAGAGAGAGAGAGAGAGAGAGAGAGAGAGAGAGAGAGAGAGAGAGAGAGAGAGAGAGAGAGAGAGAGAGAGAGAGAGAGAGAGAGAGAGAGGGAGGAGAGAGGTCCTAATCTAACCGGACGAGAGAATTGGCCCGGGCCCCTTGGGTGGATGGGGCCCGGGCCCCCTGGGTGCATGGGGCCCGGGCCCCCCGTGGATGGGTCCGGGCCCCCGGTAGAACGGACCCCGGGCCCCGGGTGGACGGGGCCCGGACCCCCGGTTGGATGGGGCCCGGGCCCCCGGGAGAACTGGCTCGGGCCCCTGGGAGAACGGGCCCGGACCCCCTGGGTGGAGGGGCCCGGGCCCCCGTGGATGGGTCCGGCCCCAGGGAGAACGGGCCCCGGGTGGACGGGGCCCGGACCCCCGGTTGGATGGGGCCCCGGCCCCCGGGAGAAAGGGCCCGGGCCTCCCGGAGAACGGGCCCGGGCCCCCGGGAGAACTGGCCCGGGCCCCTGGGAGAACGGGCCCGGGCCCCCTGTGTGGATGGGGCCCGGGCCCCCGTGGATGGGTCCGGGACCCCGGGAGAACGCGCCCCGGATGGACGGGGCCCGGACCCCCCGTTGGATGGGGCCCGGGTCCCCGGGAGAACTGGCTCGGGCCCCTGGGAGAGCGGGCCCGGGCCCCCCTGGGTGGATGGGGCCCGGGCCCCGTGGATAGGGCCCGGCCCCCGTGGATGGGTCCGGGGCCCGGGAGAACGGGGCCCGGAACCCCGGTTGGATGGGGCCCGGGCCCCGGGTGGACGGGGCCCGGACCCCCGGGTGGCCCCCGGGAGAACGGGGCCCGGGCCCCCGGATTGATGGGACCCGGGTCCCCTGGTAGACGGGGCCCGGAGCCCCGGGTGGACGGGACCCGGAGCCCAAGGTGAACGTGGCCCGGGCCCCCATATGGATAGGGCCCGCGCCCCCTTGTGGATAGGGCCCGGGTCCGCGGTTGAATGGGGCCCGCTAGGGTGACCCGCTTGCTCCGCAACGCGAATAAGGTGTATTTTCGATCGGTGGGCATTTGGTTGGTCTTGTGTCCGTGGGCTATGTATCCATTCCGGTCGATTGCTTTTTGACGGCTATGCATTTTGGTTTGGGAAAAAATATCCATCGAATCGAGGTGCTGGTGTCTGATGAGCATGCGTTCTACTATAGAACATGTCATGTGTAGTTTATAACAAAGGCTGACGAAGGTTATTGAAAAATGAAAGCCATCGATGAGTTACCATGTAGAGGTTTGAAACATTTATATTTTTAAGAATACTGCTGCTCGTCATGCAAAAGCGATGGTTGGATTTTGGACAAAATTGAATGCTCTTTCCAAATATGCCATTTTCATTTGTCAAACGTACCAGGTTATGCAGTAAAACCTGTGTAATTAAGTAAGTCATTAACAAATACCATTTTCTCCAGCGATTTGTTCCACCTTGTTTTTGATCAATTAGCTTTTCACAATTTTTCCATGCGAGGCTGTGCATTTCTTTTGCCAACAGGCGTTGTTAGAACCCTCTCCGTCAAACAGTCACCCGAAAATAGCATTAAGTCCCAAATCTGTCCGAAACGTCAATTTTCCAGCATAAGTGCCCTCACGGGTGCACGTGGCGCGTGCCATCCCTGCACCGCACACCATTCGATAGCCTGTTCGATTCTCTACAGTCTACACGATACTGTGTTCCCCGTGCCGATCGGACCCACGGTTACCGAGATACTGCACGGGGATCGGACCAGTGTCGGGCAAATTTAGCCAATTTCGCACGATTTTGCAAGCCGATTTATACATGTACTGTAAAGTCTATGACGCGAATTTGCACTTTTTAAGCACGCGCCATGTGCTCGCTATCGATCCGATCGAGCTGAGACCCTCAAAGGCACGTTGCCCATCCTTGATCTATAAATCGTGAAAATTTCAGCGCACTAGGCGCAACGGTCTGGCCTGTACACCGCGCTAAGTAACACCATGCCGGGACCTTGATAGCAGACAGAATCTACGTCACCACATCACCACACCACAACAAACCCGGCCCAAGGCAATACATGTCCCATATGAGCGCGTTAATCCTCGTCGGCACAGGCCATTCCAGCCACTTTGCGTCCTTCGACGGCACAAGGGGGAGGTTGGTACGACCCCCGCGTTTGGCCCATGATCGAGCTAGAGCTTCGCGGAATAAAACGAACGTGTTGCCCGTGACGAGAGTAAGCCGATGATACTCAATTTTAAGGTTCTTGGTCATTGGTTGACCTTCCAGGTCAGGTCCATGACCCAAAAATCGGGAAAATCGGGACCTGTTAGAACGTCGTAAAGTGTGGCTGCTATAGGGTTTTTCGGGGTGCTGATCACGAATAGTTATCATGTTAGTTTTGATCACAGATGATGTCTTTATGCATTTAGGTCAGGTCGGGTCAGGTCAGGTCAGGTCAACCAGTAGGGGTCCTGCCGGGTATTTGTAGTACCTACGTGTCAGCCGCCTCTAGCAGCTTCGTAACATGTTACGAAGGCACCAAAACTACTTCGTGAATATTCAAATGGTTGCTAAATTCGAATTCAGCTCCAAAAACTAGCCTAGAAACATGTATAATTCGAAAAAGTACCGAGGTCATCATAGGTCAATGACCTGACCTGACCTTCAGGTGACCTTGACACCCACTCTAATGCATTGGAGCAGCATCAACTCACATGTTTGAACGCTTGAAACCACGAAAAGACTGCAAACGCGCGGCTAATGCGAGTCGGCATACCGACGCCGAATCGTAATTCTGGCCAAACATGGTCTCAGTAGGTCACATGTGAAAGGTCATTTGAGTCAGGGTCATGCAATTTCTAGGGTAGGTGTAAAACTGATCAACGCGAGGGTACTGAAAGTGTTGTCGCGATCGGCCGCTTTTTACGCGAGTTATTCACGAAAACCCTTAGGGGGTTGCATCATACCCTTCCCCTGTGCCGGCGAGGGTTAAAACTTCTTGTGATCGAATTTACGTAATGAAGAAGGATAAAGGCACAATCTTCTACCACAGCCAATACATGACTTAGACAGGCACATGGGACTACTTAAATATTGTCTGATAGAAGCAGGCAACAGCTCCGTTAGCATATATGCTATGCATATTGCGGAAGGGGCACATTTCGGCCTCGAAAGATACGAATTCGTACCTCATAGTAACATATTTCTGTCATGGTCAATTCGCGTAGAAATTGAACACCGGGTGATTACCGAGCTATTGTTCTATCAAAATTTTCCGATTCAAACTCGCTCAGGGTTATCGTATAGGTAAAGGGGGCCCGCTCAGCAGAATGCGTATGAAATATGGAAAGATTCTGAAAAATGGTTGGGGGCCCGCACACTAGGGGGCCCGCTTTGGAGGCGATGACCCCCCCGAAACCAAATCCTGGCTGCGCCACTGGAAGTAGATGTGACTCCATGTACTAGTACCTTTTAAGTTGTTTTTCCATTCGTGTGCCATCAAGAACTACTCGCTACCGGGCCAGCTTCTTCGAACCTGTCGCCAGGGTAAATACGGTCAAGAACGGGATGTTTTGCCGACTGCCCCGACTGGCCAATGATTTTATAGCTCGATGTCCCCATGTTGACCTTTTTCATGACAGTAGGTCCGTGGTGATGAAAAGTGTGATCATGCGTGTGGTGTAATATCCTGTTTACGACTTGTATTTATTGTTTTATACGGATGACTTTGCCTATTAGTGGGAGGCCTTATCCCGTTGGCAATATACTGAATAAACAAACAAACAAACAAACAAACACAGAAGCCCGGTCACAAAGAGGCACAATATGGACCCAACTACACTACACTGAGAAAACAGTGTCCCGATTTTCGGGCTCAGAGACCAGTTTTCGGGCTAATGTACCATATTCAAAACAGACAGCACATTTCGAGAATACTTTCTGAGCTAGCGCCACATGGGCTCATACGATCCCTTAAATCGGTATCATTGATCGCAGAAACAGAGCTCAGTCAGTACCCATTATCGGTGTCAAGCTCTAAAACTAGTCTCACTATGATACCAGTTTTCAGCCTGATCCCCATTTTCGAGCTCACCTGATTCCAGTTTGAGGGCTCAAATTGTGTGGTGAAGCCAATATTAGGGCTCACGTCATCGCTTTTCGGGGCTTTGGTAAAAGCTGGATTGCGTCAGCTGGCTGGCCAGCTGGCGACGCACGAAAGGTATTTAATTTTAGATATACCTAAGCGCGGTAGTAGGATGGACATAAATATTTCAAATGGCTTTAAATGAAAAATTGATTGGTAAATATTCATTCTTTTATATCTAGCATTGATATGTAAGAAGCTCTGCTAGCGCCACCATACGGCGCCAGCTGGCAAAAAATCCAGTTAATACCAGAGCCCGCTTTTCGCCCGATGCAGCCCCTCCTCCCCCCTCCCCCGTGTCCAGCAGCTGCGAATAAGACGAAGCCGCGGACAAACTTTTTTTTTTGCTCGGCCAGCCTAGCGCCAGTCTCGAGCGGTGGGACAGTTAACCGGCAATTTTGGCCGGGATGCAAAAGTTACGTTAAACCGGTTTATGTTAACCCGGGAGCAAATAACAACGTGGGAGCCTATCTTAGGTGTGGCAAAGCTAACGGATTACTTACTTGTTGCCGAGGTGCCCAAAGAAGGTACTGGAACCGAAAACACAACATTGGTTCATGTATTTATTAACATTCATACACACAGTCATACTTGTGCAAGGTGTCAGTGTTCGGTTGTGGGGTGTAATAGCCAGGGAAAAAGTTATATGAACTGAAAAACCCGGCGCCTATTACTTCGCAACATGGTTGTGTATTCAACATGAACTGCAAGGAGTGCAGACGACATTGCCTGTGCTAACTTAACGTCTCACGGGCAGCGCCGCGCTCTGACACCTTGGTCCCAGCAGCGGCGGCGTTTCTGACCGCAAATCGCCGGAGAGCCGGTCGACGCCGTTGAGGGGACTGAGCAGGCCGCTGCCAGCTCCACCTTCACGTCCGTGCGGCGCAGCTCGGTGTGCGGCGGCGGCTCATCGCGCGGGCCGCACCCGTCCGTCCGCTGCACGAGCCGCTTTTCGATCCGACAGCGCAACACCGGCACGCCATTGTGCTGGCTGAGCGGCGGCAGCGGCACGTAGGCAACAAAACAGTAGAAATCGATGGGCCTGGATCGGCGTTGCCAGCAACGCCGGCAGCGGCGCGGCGGGAGGCGCCAGTGCCGCCGTCGGGGACGTGTGCCCTTCGCTGCGCTCATTCGAGTTGGCCGGCCGGCCGCGCGGCGTAGTCCTTTTGACACGGTGCGAGAAGAGCCGGATGAAGGTGGACTTTTTATTGGCGTTGCTGGTGCTCACGCCGCCGGCGTCCAGTTTGGGCGGCAAGTCCGAGTACCAGGAGTCGGACAAGTCCCGCGCGAACGCCGCCAGCCGGTCGTCGTCACTGCTGGCGGCGGCCCGCCGACGGCGCTGCCTCAGAATCGGACGAGTCGGTGGTACTGAGCACCTCGCGGGACGGGTAGCTGGGAGTGGGCCGGCCGCGGCCCCTGCCAGGCCGCGCCACCTTCACCGGCGCAGCCGCCTTCAAACTGCCCTTGCTGGGCGGCGGGTTGGTCGGCGGAGGCGGCAGCGGTGCCTCGACGTCAGTCCGAGTCGCTGTCACTGGGCGGCCGCCGCGGAGACGGCTTCTGTTTGACCCGCAGCCGGCCTGGGCCGGCTCGGCGCCCTCGGCCGGCGGCGCGCGCCGTTTCGAGCGTTTCACCTTTTCACTGTTACTCTCGCCTGGTCCTCAGCGTCGAGCGGCTCGGCGCTGTTCGGTTTCATGTGGCCCATGCTGCTGGGAAACTCGGGTGGGGACAGCTTTCTGACTGGAGTGCCGTCGAAGATGGAGGAGACGGGGGTGCTCGCAGAGTCCTTGCCCAATGCCCATGATAGAGCCGAGGCTCCACTGGACGCCCAGCTTAATCGGGCTATCGCCGCCCTCCTTCTATGGTGGATTCTTCGGCCCCCTACAGCCACTAGGGCCATCATATACTCCCAGATGGCGGCACCTAGGGGATGAGGGGGGGGGTGTGTCTGGGCCACTTGTCCACCTCGTGGCGTCGCCAGCGACGCCTGCGAGTCGGAGCAAATGATTATGGGGTCTTCCTCGAAGGACGGGTGCTTCAGGAGATGTTGCTTTGCCGTTTTGGGCGCCACCATCTCAGATCGGTAAATGGAGCAAATCCTCCCCGCCGCCTCCCGCAGTACCAATGTTGTACTGTCTGGGTGCTCGGTGAGGACCCCAGCGCCGCCTTCCTATTACTCCCCCGGTCGCAGACCCGTCGACCCAGGCCCACGTCGCACGCTGGGGGAGCGCTCCCAGTCACGCCTCCGCAGCACTCCTCCTCGCTGTCGCGGACGCCCCGATCGGCAGCAGGTCCAGGTGGACCGTGACGCCGTCTGTTGGCGTCTACGGGGGCAGTCTCGTGGATAAGCGCGCCTTGGCGGGCAGCGCCACTCCAGTGGTCCCACACCGCTCCCCCGCGCTCTCTCCAGCCGGTCACTGACTTCAGTCACGGTTGGGGGGGGGGCTTCCGCCACGACGCGGCGGGTCCTCCGACGGGAGGGAGAGCGCCTTCGCCAGTAGGCGCGATGCCAGCGCATCCCTCCTCATCTCTCCATCGGCACGACGCCCGCCTCGGCCCTCACGGCGAGTCTTGGAGCATGGAAATCGGGCAGCCAGTGATGACTCATGCCACCATCAGCATCTCCGCCTCCAGGACGCCAAGATGTGTGGCCGCAGCCGCAGGCAGCCACGCCGACCCCGCTGCCCGCATGCCCAAGTAGTCTCGAATCGCTGACACCTCTCCTGAAACAAGAGTGGTGTCGTAAACTTAAACCCCTTGCTGGAGCCCGCCAGCCGCGACAACACCGCCACACCAATTTTTGTGACCCCGGAACTTCCGTCCCGAGCCTTATTTCACGGCACGATGCTACAGTGCGCTACACGTATTGTGGTATTCAGCTTCCATGGAAACATCAACTAATTTGGACGCTCAAACATGGGAGTCAGGAGTGGTTAAGGCCCAGAGCGTTCTGTCTGGTTTATAAAACCTTGGCCAGCAGATGTAAACGTGCTTTTTGTATAAGTGGCTTAATTTTGACGCAAAAGGGCACTAACCTTCGGCGCAAATAATGCAGAAATTTCAGCGCAAATTGCAAAATAGCTTGCGCCGAACTTCGGCGCATGACGGCTTCACGGGCGTCCGGCGTACCATATGGATGTTTTCCAGTTTGGGCTGCAGGTTTTAGCTCTAGGTTTTAGACTGTAGGTTTTGGGTTGGGTTGGGCTGGGCTGGGCTGGGCTGGGCTGGGCTGGGCTGGGCTGGGCTGGGTTGGGATGGCTGGGCTGGGCTGGTTGGGGTGGTTGGGTTGGGTTGGATTAGGTTAGGTAAGTTTAGGTTAGTTTAGTTTAGGATAGATATGAATACCTATTTTTTGTAAGTTGAATTATTTTTTTCATTTTGTAGCATCATATGCCTTCCATCTTTGAACTGCCATATTCAAGCACCAGAATAAGTATGGACTTGAACCTTTTCCAGTCTGGATGCCTGTATGGAAGTTGTGCAAAATCATGCAGTTGAAGGTATTGTAACCACAAATAAGAGCTCATGACTCAAGTCTCAACTTGTCCATAATTGGTTATCTTGATGTATACTTGTAGACCCTTCCTCTTACTTGGCACACAGGCATGGTGTCACAGTGTTCTAAAATTGGATTTCAATTGGGTGTCCCAATAAAAAAAATCTGAAGACAAAATGAGATAGATTTAGTCTTTCCGCAAAACTGCATAATGCCATTTTTACCTCAGATTTTGTCAGAACCTTCACAGGATCTGAAATGAAATGATGTAGAGTAGATGCATCAACTGTCAAGTCATGCGTAACCTGGCAGCTGGCTGTTGAATCAAACTTTTGACATATTTTTTTTAGCAAAGATGAAATAAAGCCACTTGTCATATTTTTAGGATGAAAACATTTTCCCCATCATGTGTGGTTATTCACCTAAAATTCTGAAACATGGAACACTGTCATACCAGCATTCCATCATGTCAACCAGCATTCCGCAGCATGTTAGCAGAAGCAGCAGCATGTTATAAGTATATGAAAGATCCAAATAGGTTGTAGGTTGGTAGGTATTGGTACTAAGTTTAACTTAATAGGTTAGTAGGCAAGGTTAGGATTAATTTTAGTTGAACATCAAGATAACCATTACGAACAAGTAACAAAATCCTTACCTACCCTTGAAAGCATTGCTTCAATCACATCATCACGAAGAACCAGACAAAATTTTTGCACATTCTTACACTATTTGACATCCTGAATCCAGATATGATGCTTTCATGTGGCGCAAATACAAGAAAGACGAATAATCAAACCCGTGCGTATTCGTATCAACGGCGCCACAATTGTAGATCAGACCTTTTCTGAACAAATGCCACCACAATTTTAATTGATAAGGGATTAAAATGGCATGAGCATCAACATCTTGATTTTTTCTAAAAGATAGCGATAACTGATAACTAATAACTTACCATTCATTTTGAAATCACGGCGGTAGGTACACCAACACATGGCACTGAAAACAGCAAAAGACGGAATGGCGGAATGTCGTATGGAGCCCTAAAACGCAGCTCGAATTGAGCCCGAAAAGGAAGACGAACTGATGCCGCTTTCGGGGCTAATGTACTTTGAGCCCGAAAAGGGCGCCTAACTGATCCCGATTTTAAAATCATACAGATTTGAGCCCTGTTTTGGCACTCATATGAGCCCTTATTCAAAAATGTTCTCAAAGTGTTTTCTGAGTGTAGGGTCATGTGATACATATTTTATGGCCAATTTTACGCTTTAAAAAATCGTTGGTGTGGGTTACACGATCATTAGGGCCGGTTTAGGTTCTGCTCTGGTGGAAGTCAGGCCAAGGTCAAGTAAAAAGGGTCAAATTTTAAAGCTAATATTTTTGCATAAAAAGGATACCTATTCGATGCAGCTTATCACGGGGAATCCAATGGGGCTCTTCATTTTACTCTGCGTGCTCTATAACGGCAAAAATAAATGAGTTTGAAAAATTTTACGGCGTAAATGTTGAGTAGTTTTTTGCCAAAACTTTGCCAAAATGGAGCAATTGAGGTCAAATTTGGCATGTTAATAGCAGGCTAATAGTTCTGTAGCATAGTTATATTGCGTTTTTAAAGTTGGAAAATTTTGGTATTTTATGGTATAAATTATTCAATTTTGATTTAGTTTTTGGGGCCTAAATCGAAAAGCGTCAAAAACGCGAGATAATAGCCCTGTTAATTTTACACCTTTTTAATATTAATTTTTTATCTCCCTGCAAAACTGCAGGCGTGACAGCTATTCCCACAAAACCATTTTTGGGTCGAAAATGGCAGAACATAACGTCACTCTGACGTCATTTACGGCCAACCTATCAACGGCCCTGGAAAAATATGTCATCACAAGGTGTAAAACTGATGCTCGGAGGGGTCCTGAAAGTTTTGTGGCGATATCAGCCGCCGGTGGTCATCACAGCAGAGGCCAACCGGTGGGACGGGCGGCATCCCCGGCCGGTCTGGCTGCTCATCGAACGGACGGGCGCCACTCGCGGCCCGAACTCAGAGACTGACGGTGTCGCACACCGCCGTCTCCGCTGCCATGTGGTTCCCGAGGGAGGTGCGCGCCGGCCTGGCGTCGCTGGCACTGCTGTTTCTGCTGCAGGTGGGTCGGGCGGGAGGCCGAGTAACGTCTAATCGAGACGGATAGAACGGTTGAGAAGTGACGATTCTGAAAAGATGACGACGATTGTCTAACACTGTGGAGGTATCAAATCAAATGACCAACCCGATGTATCAAAATGGTATACACCGCGTTTTGATGCAAAACATTGCCGGGCGTCCTATACAGGAGAAGACGACTAACGTTGCCAGTTTCCCACAACCGCCCGGTGACCTGCCCCTATACCTCCCCCCGCAGGCGGTGACCTTCAGTACCTGCCAGCAGAACCGGTCGCTCATGCCGCCCAGCGTTGCCCTGGGACTCGGCTCTGCGGCTGGACCTGGCCCCACACAAGGGCTAGGCTTGGCGCCGGGTCCCGTCGCCGCACTGCTCACAGAAAGAGTAAAGCGCAACATGGACTCCGGTAAAATCCAGATAAACGACCCGATGTGCGGCCTGAAGCCGCGGCGGAAGCGTCAGACGGGGACGTCGGAAGAAGGCGTGCTCAGCGTGGAGCATGAGCTTTTTATCGTCGGAGGAGCGACCGCGGAGGTCGGACAGTTTCCCTGGCTGGTGAGTAAAGTATAAGCAGGGAGGTCGGATGGCTCCCTTGTCTGGTCGGTGAAACTAAAGCAGGGGAGTAACTGTCGCTTCGGCTATAAAAGTGCCAGGGTATCGATCACCCAATGCAGTTATTGGCATGGATACAACGATGAACACGAGCATAAGGAATCTCACCACCCATCGGCTTGTATCGTACGTCGCGATTCGTTGCTTCTGTGATAGGGACCACCTGTTGAATCTGTCTTTGTCTCTCTCAGGTCGGCGTTGCCAACTTCTTCAGTACCGCTCCTTTCTGCGGCGGTGCCATCATCAACGAGCGCTTCGTCGTCACCGCCGCCCACTGCCTGATAAGGTAACGTCCCAGCACCAGCTGCCCTGCTCCTGCACTGCAGTCTCCTCCCCCCCCCCGCCTACCGTTCCAAGATGCTATGTGAGAGGGAAAAGTTAACCCGCGACCTGGTGGGGGGGGGGGCTATTTTTTGCCCCCCCCCTCCAGACTTTTCGATATATCTCCAGAACCGCTGCGCCGATCGTCACCAAACTTTCAGTACCCTCCCGGACATCAATTTTACACATGGTGACCAAACATTTTTCCAAAGGCTATGATAGATTGGCCGGAAATGACGTCAGAGTGACGTCATGTTCTGCCGTTTTCGACCCAAAAAAGGGTTTCGCGGGAAGAGCTGTCAAGCCTATACCGTTGCAAATACAGAATAATGATAAGCACATAAAAGCTGTAGAATAAACAGGTCTACAAAACTGCTATCTCGGATTTTTGAAATTTTTGGATTTTGACCCCCCAAAATCAAAAAATAATTATTTTGGATATAATGATCGAAAACTCCAAAAAGTTTTTTGAATTTCGCAAAAACCGGAATATATGTGATAGTCCTCACCGCCTTCCATCTACATACCAAATTTGAGATTGATACCTCTTTTTTTGGCGAAGTTATAGCGAAAAAACTGTTCAAAATTGATGACGTGAAATTTTCAAACTCAATTTTTAGCAATTCTAGACCCCGTAGCGCAAAACAAAGACCACCATTAGACTCCCCGTGACGAGCTGCATCGAATCAATACCCATTTTATGCAAAACTATCAACTTTAAAATTTAACCTTTTTTGGCCTGACCTTGACCTGACCTTGACCTGAACTTCACCAGAAAGTGACCTAAGCCGTACCTGATAGTCTTATAACCAACACCATTGAGTTGGAAATGAAAAATTGACCATAAAACATGCATCACACAACCTTAGTAAAGTTGGGCTCATGTGACCTGACCTGTGACCCTTGGTGACCTGACCTGTGACGTGACCTGGTATTGTCAGTGACCTCTAATAGCAACATATCTACTAGGCAACTGACGCCCTATCGCTGATTCTCGACAAAATGCGTTTTCCTCGGTGTTATAGCGCATTCCCTAGAAGACCCGTGAACGGTGAAACATTTCATCTTTGACCTGACCTGTGACGTCATCGGTGACCCCGAGGTCAATGAAATTTTGTTTCTCGCGACAAATTTGACAGGCCTTTCGAACGCCGTTTGAATTTTGCGGATCCGTCCAGTAGTTTCGGAGATACGAGGGGGGGGGGGCAAAAAATAGCCCCCCCCACCAGGTCGCGTTATAAACAGACCCCCCCCCCCAGGGCGCGGGTTAAACTCCGATCTCTTGTTACTCCCCTTCAGCCCCTCGCCCCCCAGGGTCTCGAATATGATGCCACGCTCGATGGCAAGGTCCGAAATCCGAACACTCGCCGCTTGGCCATTCAAATGTTGCCCAATTAGGACAAAGAAAATGTCTCGGGGAAATTAACCCGGCAGTTGCTGGGGTATTTCGCCACCCACCGTTTGCTGGGGGGGGGGGGGCGTTAAACGCCCCCAGCCGATAACTCGAGAACCAATAGGCGCAGCGAAACGCACGAGGCGGCAAACGAAAGAACGCGACGAGACGCTTCAGATGAGTGTTTTAAAGTTGAATTTTGAGGTCACAGGTCGGGTCAAGGTCAGGTCAAACACCTGAAATCGGGCTTTCAGTACCATGGAGTTCAGGACTTCGCAATAGGCGCCTCTCGTCATAAACTCTGTCAAAACGGTGCACAATCCATCATATAAGGCCTACAAGAGTGTGCTCCATGTAGGGGTCAGTCAAGCAAAGGTCAGGGTCAAGGTCAGGTCAACCGGGTGGGCACATATCCCCGAAAATCGAAACTGATATTCGCATCCTGTGACATATGTTTTAGGGGTAATTTAACCCTCGCCGGACCTATTGGTTTTCTACATACGCGCCGGCCGAGGGGGGGGGGGGCGGGTACGACCCCCCCTCGCCGTTTCGCCCCTGGTGGAGCTAGCGCGTCGCGGAAAAAACGAGCGTGTGCGCCGTTACGAGACGCAGAGATTGGTACCCGATTTTAAGGTCCTAGGTCAACCGGTGACCTCTGAGGTCAGGTCAAGTGCCCCAAGGTACGGTTCAGTTTTTGGTGAATAACTTCGCAAAAAACGGCCGCAGAGCGCCGATTTTGGCAGCATCGTGTTTGTCTCGCTCAGGCGCGTCGAATGATATACTTTTTGTCCGGGTCAGGTCAACTTGGGGTGTTGACCTCAGGTCAAGGTCAGGTCAGCACCCCCAGGTCACGAAGTAGGTCGAAAGAGGTCATGTCGCATATCATTCGATTCGTCAGGTCTTCCTGAGTCCATTGGTGGCTTTCCCGACTCGCTAGCTCAATTTGATCAAGAGTTATTGACGAAAAACTAATATGACCTTGATGACGTCATAAATGACGTCACACAAGGTCAACATTGCAAAAGTGACGCATCTAACCTTGCAAGGAGTGCATCAAATCACGATTCTGTGTGCTTGAGATAGTTGGAGATCGTTCCCGGCGCCAGAATAGCAGTTTGAATTTTTCCCCATTGACTTATAATGGTGAGGTCACGAAAATGACCTGACCTCATATGACCTTTAGGAAAAATCCGAGATATACAAGTTGTGGGACTCATAATGGATACTAGATCCTGCAAGTTTCATTTCCCTGTGACATCTCCTCTGGCAGTGAGGGCGTTGCGAAGTTGCGTCATAAGTGACCGTGCAGAGGTTCACTTATGACGTCATAGGTCAGTGACCTGACCTGACCCAAAAATGCGGTTGGTGTCAAATGATCCGGCTTGGATCAAAGGTCAGGTATGCCAAGTTTCAGCTCTCTACCGCCAGCGTGTTCGGAGCTATCGCGAAAAAACCCTATGGGGGGGGGCGGCACCCGCCCCCCCTCGGCCGGCGAGGGTTAAGGCGTAGAACACGATGGTGATATTCATTTTATCATATGGTACGTGTTTGGCTCAAAAATTTCAATTTAAGAACTGCATGTATCATGGTCGTGAAGTAGTCACGACAAATTGCCAAGATTCAGTTCAAGATTTTGGAAAATGCGGAACGATAATCAATAATCGAAGATATCCATTAGATTGTTTACGGTATTGGCAGTCTAATGGCGTTTACGGCATGTCTGTATGTCTATTTTGTGATTTTATATGATTTTTTGAACATATGCCGTTTTTGGTCGAAAACTCAGAATTCATGACGTCACTAAAACCTCGATATCTCAACAATTTTCCGACTGATTTTTTTTGAAACTTTGTCACAATAGACTTCAGTTAATTCCCTACAGGTACCCAAAATTTGGCGCGCCTGCGGCGCGCCGTTTTTATGTTATGGTCCGGCGAAAAAAAGTGGGGGCGTTTAACGCCCCCCCAGCAACCCGCGGGTTAAGACAAAGAAAAGAAAACTCTAACGTCACGTCTATGCATTCCCTGAATCCACATTGCGCTGTTGTCATACGGGCAGGGACGCGGGACCCAATGTCCGAGGGTTCGTTTCTCCCAAGTATGTTACTTTTATGTCGTACAGTGACACACATACCGTTTTTCAGCCGGTCTGCAATCACGCTGGCCGTGCTCGTCAACAAACACCTGAGGAAGAACGATGAGCGACAGATCAAGTTTAGCATCGAGAAGATCATCCGACATCCCGATTACAACCGAAGGACGGTCAACGATGACCTGGCCCTCCTCAAGTAAGATACTCGGTTCGGGGTTATGGTGCTTAGCCAGTTGGGCCAGAGCTATAGTCCGGTCAGCTCAAACGACGCCGTACGATACCACAGAGCGACGGTTGGTCCTGAAACTTCGGTATACATGGCTACCGTTTTTTCCCTGGACCATTTTACATACATGATAACTACCGCTCTATGCTGCATATAACGGATGTTAAAACGGAAACGTAAAACATCTTAGTCCTATATAGCGAACTTTCAGACAGCCATTATAGGCGATTTCACAGCTCGGCTTCCGAGAGAGCAGGCTTCGGTATAAGGTTGAGTCAGTATTCATGCAAAGTGCCATCAGCGCATTATTAGGAAGGTGCCGAAAAAGGCACACTAATTACATGTCGCTAATCGCCTTTCGTCGAATCTTAGCGACGGCACCACGCGATATAAGCGAAAGTTATTTTTAAGGTTAATTGGAACTTATGCCGTTTGAAGGTTATTTCGACAGTGCTATTTATAAACAGAGCTTACTTCATTACCCAATCCCACAATACCGTCACGATCTTATGTCAACAGACAGCACTACATGTTTTGCTCATTATCCATCGTTCAGGTCAAGGTGAAAGCGACTAAAAAAGATGATATATGCTGACGGTTGAAGGTCATGGGGAACACATGAGCAAGCAAGACATAAAACATTTACTGTGGAAAGGATTTATTTTCTCGTGATAATTTGATCAGGATGCATGCTGTTAATTACGCCACGTAACCACACATGGTATTTTGTTAATACAAATATGAACGTTTCCAAAGATCCGAGAAGAAACTTGCAGCAATGTACGAAAACGCCGCATACCCTGTAACTAGAAGCGAAGAGAAAGCAGTAGGCACTGCTAGGTATGTGGCTGCACACACCGACGTCACAGAAGGCGAGTGTCCGTCAGGCTAGCTGTCCGCGCCCGTCCGACTCGGGGACTAGGGTGGGCGACTGACTCCCCCTGTCCGCCAGGCTGAAGGACGGGGAGGGCCGGCTGCACGACCTTCTGGTGAGCGGCATCGTGCGACCCATCTGTCTGCCTGAGGAGCCGTGTGCGGGCACCGGCCGGCCGGCCTGTCTGCTGGATCGCGACGTCACCATCGCCGGCTGGGGCTCGCTGGCCGAGGAGGGCGCCAAGCCCACCGCCCTGCAGGTTGCCACCGTGAAGGTGCTGCCCAACGAGGTCTGTCGTGACGCCTACCGCAACGCCTTCCGCGGGATCACCCTCACCGTCAACGACGACATGCTGTGCGCGGGTCAGCGCGACGGCGGCACTGACACCTGCGATGTGAGTTCGGTGACCGGGACCCTCCCCCTCCCCCTCCCCGGCTGACACTTTCCGGCCCCGAGGAGTCTGGTCAGGGCCACGGCGGCAGAGACACCGACCAGGTGGGCCCGGCCGGCCCTGAATGTCCCGTCCTGGTCACCTATCCCGCGCCCCGCTGGGCTATTCAGCCAAACGCGCCCTGCTGGGGGGGGGGGGCAGATTCTGCCCCCCTGTCTAACTTCCGAACCGATGGTCGTAGAAAGACGGGGAAAACGGCAATCGCAAGCTCTCAACAAGGCGGATCTTAAGAGCCCAATTTTTTTTGCTTAAGTAGGTCAGAGGTCAGGTCAAGGTCAGGTCAAGGGTACAAAATGCAAGTTTCAGTATCGGCCTTGCACCGTAGTTGCCGAAGAATGGACTGAGACTTATTGCCCAAAACGTGTTCTTAGACTACCAAGACAATATTCGTTGCATACAATGTCGTTCAAAGGTCAAGGTCAAGGTCAGGTCAGGTCACGTCACGTCACCAAAAACAAAATATAGAAAAGGGCATGTGCGACGCATGTTTTATGGGTCATTTTACTCATAGAATTCAATAGGCACACTCAATAAGTGATATGGACCACCTCTGGATGAATTTCAGGTCGAGGTCAGGTCAAGGTCAGGTCAAGTGAGGTCAAATTTTGAAGTTGGTTGTTAAGGCCTAAAAAGGTGCCTATCTGATGCAGTTTTTCACGGCGAATGGTGCTATTTTTTGTTTCCGTACGAGGTCTAGAACTTCCAAAAAAAATCATTTTCAAAATTTTTGTGTGTCGTGACGTCATAAAATTTTGAATAACTCCGACATTTTTTAACCGATTCTTCTAAAAATTGCTATGTAGGTGCACATAGACCACTTCTCTAACACCTGTTCCTGCCGAACACCAAGGCACTAGGTTTTATCAGTTGGAATTACGCTCTTTGAGGTCTGAGTTTCTATTCGAGTTGTATGACACCTATTCAACGGACATGATTGACCCTTTCCTCATCGTGTCCCAGGGTGACAGCGGCGGGCCGATGATGCTCGAAATCAACGGCAAGATCACCCTGGTAGGCGTCGTCAGCTTCGGCAAGTTCTGCGCGTCGCCCGACTACCCCGGCGTCTACGCTCGCGTCTCAGGTACGCTGGGAACATGGACATTCGAAAAGGCATCTGGAACAGATTCGCTAAGCCGACGTTGTCTTCCCATTTCTCATGCGAGATCTGTTCCAGGCTTCTTTTGGGATCACCATTGAACGTGAGACTGACATTATCACCATGTTTCAGAATATACCGAGTGGATCATCAACAACAGCCGCGTCTGAAGTCACCAGCTGCGAGAGAGACGGTCTCAAGGATATCTGTACGGCAAACGACGGAAACCCCTACGGCCTCGCGTGCTGCATGTGCGACCGATCACTTGCTGCAGAGGTCAATCGGATACCGATTTGTGATATACCGATATCACTAACTGATACCGAGATGGTATTTGGCATTTCATTCCTGATGTGTTTGGTATTTTGTTGGTATTAGCCGTTTTCAAGACGGCCATCTAGTACACATTTGGTGCAGATTAGTTGCAGATTTGGTGCAGATTTAGTCAGATCAGGTTCGCTGTGCTTCTTGAAAATTATTAGCTTGGTTTGCACAGGTGGTAACATACCTTATTTTTGAATTAGTCAGACCGACCTTATTTTCGATTAATAAAACATTGAAAGGACTTCTTGATATGAATAATGAAGATATTTACTGTAAAAGAGATTTGTTGCAGATTTGATCAAATTAAGAGCAATCGCCAGATAGTCTGTCGTGAAAAGAGCTTTTATGAATCCTCGCTATCTAATGTAAAAAGGAGGGACTGTGAATTTCGTAAGAAATTAGTATTTCCCTCATATTCCCTAGTTGGTTCGATTTCGCTATTTTCCAATGGATTTGGTTGGTACTTAGTTTGGTATCGGTATTCCGATTTTCTCTAACCCGCGCCCCAGTGGCGGTCTCAGCCAACTTCACCCTAGTGGGGGGGGGGGGGGGCATATGTTACCACCCACCTCTAACTCAAAAACTAAGATGGCTAGAAAGACGCGGTAAAAAGCAGTCGATAGCTCTCAATGCGTACGTTTGAAAGTATTTCGGTCATTTTTAATCTTGGGGCAATATTGGGGTCACTGGAGGTCATCAAAGGTCAAAATTTGCCAAATGTCATTATATTTTTCAGAAAACATGCTTTTATCTCAGGAACTATGATAGCTAGAAAAACGCATGGAAAAGCAATCGATAGCTTTTGAACTCTTCTTTCGAAGAGGTCTAAAATTGACCTCAGGTCAACGGTTTAGCCTCCAGAGGGCAAAAACTCCAAAAATAGCTGTTTTTTTCACAAAGTGTTTTTCGACAATAACTTTTGACTAGAAAAAGCCACGACATTTCTATTGCCAGAATCGTGTTCCTCTCGACGAGACGCGTCGAATGAACTATAATTTGACCTTGAAAGGTCAACTTGAAAATTTGACCTCAGGTCAAGGTCATGACCTGACCGGAAAAGGTCATGTTGCATATCATTCGATGCGTCTCAACAAGACAAACACAATGAAGCCATCCCCAGCGTTCTATCTCTTTCTAATCGCGAGTTATTGGCAAAAATCTGTTTGTAGCCTCAAATGACCTCGGATGACCTTTGTAGAGGCTATCAGCAAAAATAACACCTTGGTCATCACGGGTGGTCCAAATCATTGTGATTCTGAAATATTTGGACTGTTCCTATGCGTACACACGGATCTAGAGGCATTTTCATTTTTCTCCATTGACTTATAATGGTAATGTCACGCCACTGACCTGACCTTAGGTCACGGATATAAAAAATCCGAGATATACAAATTGTAGGCGCCCATAACATCATGCAATCCACCAAGTTTAAAACCTTTCTGACAAACACTGCAGGCTGGACATGATTGCAAACTTTTTTTAGGACTGGTCAGTTAACTTGACCTGGTGACCTGACCTGACATGACCTGGGGTCAAAAATTTCACACATTGTCCAAAATTGATGTACAAAAAGCTATGCAAGCGGCGCGGCGCTACGCGCCGCGGTTTTTTATTTATACGCAAAAAACGTGACAGGGTGGTAACATATGCCCCCCCACTGGGGCGAACTAGAAGGTTAACTGATATCACTATCACTTGCATTTCTTGAATTCATTGCATTCAATAAAATTCACATTTTGCTTCACGTTTTACTCATATTTGTACATCTTTATTGTACAATTTATTTGGAATTTATTAATAATTTATGAGGATACGAAAAAAAAAACGGAAAACGTATCAAAGGAAAACACTGCCGAAGGTAAGTTCTAGTAGGTAATATATGAAAATCGATATATGAGCCACCGATGTGTTATCACCCGTTCAAAAAAGAAATAAGCAGCGCCGTAAAGCCAAGGGTCGAAACATCAAACAACCGCCTTTCTACAGATCACATCTGATTAGATGGTTGATAGGGAGCGGGGCTAATGCTTACGAATCGAATATCCCACACGTATAATCACTGGGCGTAATTATAGTCTATGTACTTACAATAATCATGAAATACTTTGGTGTAAACTAAACCGTCTCGGTGTCAACAATTTTTTTTTGTGTGTGAATAGTCCATGGGTCCGCCAGACTATGACATTCCGTATGACATTCCGAAGCTCCATTGAAGCCCGGACCCTCCCAAGGTCTGCTGACAGCACTACACCCATCAATCGCTGCTGGACCGTCACTGGGCCCTTCGAGGATCCGCTGGACCGTCACTGGTCCCCTCTGCGGGTCCGTTGGACCGTCAAACTGTCACTATGTCACATAGATCTCCGAGGGTCTATTGAACTGCCACTGGGACCCTCCGAAGATCTGTTGACGGTTCTGGGCCCATAAGTCATTGCGGGACCGTCAATGGGCCCCTCCGCGGTTCCGTTGCACCGTCAATAGGTTCTTCGTGGTCCCGTTTGACCGTCACTGGGGCCCTCCAAGGTTCCGTTGCACCGTCAATAGGTCCTCCGTGGGCCCGTTGGACCGTCACTGGTCCCTGACAGAGGGTGGCTTGCTCTATTTGCCGACGTCGACGCTGCTCAATGGTCTGACGCTGATGTGCGCGTATGCTGTCCTTAGGGAGTCCTGAGCAAACACCATGGGCGGCAGAAATGGACCGGCGGACTGCAGGGAGCCTAGCATCGCGGGAGGCCCATGGGCGTCCCACACACCCACGCTAAAACAATTAGCGTAATGTTGTCTGTGTGTGTGTTCGGTCTACTGCGCTTGACTGATGTCATGTTGACTTCAAACAGTCACCATAATCAGGCAGCATGAACCAGTGAATGCAAGCTCGAAAAATCGTTACACTTGACGCCAATGGTGGCTGATGTGGCCATCCCCGGAGGCTCGTCGGCGGCGACGGTCGTCGACTGGCGGCGCCGCGGTCCGTGTCGGTGCCGACGGGGCGCCATCGGAACCGGCAGTCGGCCGCCAGCCGTGGTCGGAGAGGGGCGCGTGCAGGTGCCGAGTCCGACAGAAGCCCTCGCATCGGCCCGTCGTGAGGGGTGGAAAGTCAGAAGGGGCGATCACAATCTTCAGCCAGACTGACAGACAGATGGTTAGTTAACGTTTTCACAATGGACCGCTGACCTAATCTTTGACCAAGGAAGCTGACCAAAGTACCCAGTCGCGTCGACTGTCCGTGCTGAGCCGGTGTGCCAGCAGACATGGAGGAGCGCAGCAGGATCGAAGAGCGCTGGTCTGAGTACCTGGCCGCCCTCTACCAGGAGAAGAAGAGCCTCGAGGGCACGCCGCACACGCTGGCGTTCAAGCTGGTCGAACAGGGTAAGTGTACACCGAGAGGACAGCAAGGTGTGCTGTCAGTGGTAGAATTATTCCTTATTGACTCGTGTGTACGGTTTTCGCTGACTGCCTCGGCACTCTGTTGACTCGTTGCGACAATTTGATGACTTGTTACGGCGATAAAGTGACTGTCTCGGTGATGTATCGACTCATCATGTCAATTCATGGCTCGTCATGGCAATTCATAAACTCATCACCGCAATTGTGTTCGTATTGTATTCATGTCGGTACACCACAAACGTCATTCGTCTCCTGTAGTAATCCAGAAACAAGCTATAAGCTAAAAAATAATGACGTTATAATGCAACTCACATACCTCAGGAAAATGATGGGCTATCCCGATGGAAAAATGAACCAAAGCACGCAATTGCGTTTTGTTTCCCTCACCATAATAATTATCAGGCAATCGCCGCAATTTATTCATTCCCCACGGTAAATTATTGAAGCTATGCGATTATATATCGCCACTGCATTTCTTATCCTTGCGCATAGACATTAGAAATAAAATAGATCATATTAGGTATCTAATGTATTTAGGATGAGCGGCTTGTCCATTGTCCAATGCTCTACGAAACATCTTACGATCATTTACAAACGATCAACTTGAATGCTCCTAACGCATGCTTATTAAATGTCCAAGCGATTGTTAACGACTGCGACGACGACGACAGCCTCGGTAGTCATTAAAACAAATAGTAAATCTCACCAGTGATGGCATCGGATGTTGTTAGTGTATCTGTTTTTGGCGAGCTGATCACCCGCTGACGTATTGACGCAATCGGGACCCTGCTGGGATAAACAACAGCACGTGTGTGACCCGTGTCGGAGGGTGAAGCGTCACCCAAAACACACAGGGTGGGTGCCAAACCACCGGCGGGGCGGCGGGCGGCGCCGGGACCCGGCCGATCGCGGGGAGATTACTACCGGCCCACGCTTGTTTTATCTTTACGTCAGCCATTCGGTAACTTTATGTTGTGTTTGAACTCAACGCCTGCGAACATATGGCAAGTTGTGCTTAGTCTGGCAATAGGCAGAAGACCTGATAGCAGCTGCTGTTTGTTTGCCTCGTTTGCCTGGTTCCTGCCCATCCATTATACAAGTCAGTTTTATATATACATATATATGGACATATGGTACTTTCTTTGGGCAAGAAAGATTGGCTAGTTTGTTTTTATGTCAGTGGGGCATAACACCTCTCTTGTATGTATGTAAATGGACATCACAAGTTACAGGAGATGTCTACTACGATATTTCACACCCGTTAAGAAAAGGTGGGCATGTTTTCAGTTGTTATTTGATCTGAATAAGTGATGTATAGTCGACTACAGAATGATGTTCCACTTTTCACTGGCAATTATTTGCCTGGAGTGGTAGGCTGTGCCGCATCACACGGGCTGAGTTCACAAATTATAGCTTTGTCCCAATGCTCACAATCGACACGCTTAATTGCGTGATAAACGGCACAACTTAGCGCTCCGGTCAACTGATAGCTTCTGAAGAGTGGAACATCATTCTGTAGTCGACTATATATATACTCGTACGAGATATGCTTAGATATGTTCAGATGTGCTATATTAGATATGGTCATAGTAAGCATAGATATGTCATGTTCGTAGATATGTGCTGAGAGGGCATTGAACCTATTTTCCATTACTTTGACAATGTAAAATCGAAATGTTTCGAAATATAGCCCTAATATTTGTTTCTGAAATGAGGTAAGCAATTAGTAAAATGGCAATGGTTCTGATGCATTTACCATTTATTCGGTTTAAGGGAAAAGCAAGCTGTGTTGTTCCCTGTTTTTGGAACCCTTAGATAATGGGCGGCTAACATTGTTGGGGGCAAAGACGCCCTTCAAAGCGCAAAGCATCGGGATAAGTGTCCCCAGCACCATTTGTACGTTCTCACATTGACTTCTAAATGTACGGAGTGGTCCTATGTATTTGCATTTGGATTATATAACCGTACACAACACTGTGAGTTGCGACTTGCAAGATCTAATCAAAGCAATGCACCAGCCAGTGCAGCCATTGCATAAATGTTTTGTGAAGCGGTGCTGAACGTTCTTGCATTTCCAGCAAAGCAGCGTCAAAGGGAAGGCTTTTGATGTTTCGCATCCAGGGTTTTCTTCTTTATTAGCTTTTATATACAATATAGGTATATGCAAACAGGATGCTATAATAGTTCTTTATCTTCCCTGACACCCTGAATTCTTGGCCTTTGAGTTCATTGATTCATTGTACCTATTGACAGTCGTAGTACATTCATACGAATTACCCGAGTTTGGTCCATCATAGGGGAAGTTGGGGCAATGCCGGAGTTGGGGCAAAGCCGAAATTCGAGATATTTCGAAAACCGTGCGACATGGATGCCACCTGTCAGTGATGCTCTGAAGCTTAAGTGACTACCAATTATAAAATAGAGATAAAATAGCAAAACATCTATTTCGGCATTCCCGTAGATCATTTCTCCCATTTTCGGCTTTCCCCGCAGTCCGGGGCAACGCCGAAAAAGTCACTTCTTTGATATTTTTAGTTTGTGCGCTTAACGGTATGCGAATTCATCAAATGCGCCTGGTATGTTTGAAAGGCAAAAGACTGGCCTCTCGAATGACGCCAACAAGAATAGCTTATGTTGTCTACCTTGCGTGCTACGGGCGTCAGAAAAAAAGTTTTCGGCGTTCCCCCAACTTCCCCTACTTACGCCAAAGTCTACCAAAGGCTTACCAAAGTCAACCCAGCTCGGACCACACTCTCCGTGCTGGCTCAATCCCGCCCCCGGTCGGCGGGCTGGCTCAGCTCGCCGTCAGCTCTCTGGTCCGCAGCCACCCGGGAGCTCGGCCCCTCCCAGGCTCCAGCTCTAGTCCACAGCTTCCCCGCAGCTCGGCTCCTGCCAGCTCTCTGGTCCGTGCGGCTTCCAGTATAGCTCGGGTCCTGCCAGCTCTCTGGTCCACGGTCCCAGTGCAGCGCGGCCCCCGTTAGCTCTCTGGCCCGCAGCTCCGCCGCAGTCAGCTCTCTGGTCCTCGTCTACCCCAAGCTCAGCTGCTGCCAGCTCTCTGGTCGGCACCTACCCCGCAGCTCGGCCGCTGCCAGCTCTCCGGTCCACGTTTCCAGTATCTCGGCGGCTGCCAGCGGCGGACAGCGGCCGACAGTTTCTCTGCGCTCGCCGGCGTCGGATGTCAGTGATAACGATCTGCGCTCCGCCCCCGCGGCTGGCTGCCGTGTCCAGTGCCGGCGGCGGTATCCATTATTCCCCAGAACTCCCCGGAGAGGGGCGGCCGTCAGCGTCGCGTGCCGCGAGTCCCATCTCGACCGACTCAGTCTGTCTGTCTGTCTGTCTGTCTGTCTGTCTGTCTGTCTGTCTGTCTGTCTGTTCTGGTCTGACCATCAAACAGGCTGTATCTTTTTTTTTGGGGGGGGGGGGTG